>NC_060150.1:53272795-53280508 GCF_021292245.1 Micropterus dolomieu | reverse complement strand
AGGGACCTCGCATGGTCGTGCTCGGGCCCTAAATATATAATCTTTACAAATTCAATAGGGACCTCACACAGTCGTGCTCGGGCCCTAAATATAATCTTAGCAAATTCAATAGGGACCTCACACGGTCGTGTTCGGGCCCTAATAATCTGAGCAAATTCAATAGGGACGGTCGTGCTCTGGCCCTAAATATATAATCTTTACAAATTCAATAGGGACCTCACACAGTCGTGCTCGGGCCCTAAATATAATCTTAGCAAATTAAATAGGGACCTCACACGGTCGTGCTCGGGCCCTAATAATCTGAGCAAATTCAGTAGGGACCTCACACAGTCGTGCTCGGGCCCTAAAAATATATATATATAATCTTTACAAATTCAATAGGGACCTCGCACGGTCGTGCTCGGGCCCTAATATAATGCCATGTTCCTCATGGAGGATAATATATATAATATCTGTAATTCAACACATTGTATGTCGAAGTTTTTTGCTGATGTTTTGTACTTACACTGAACATCTATGGATACAGATGTGGAGTTGATCTGGCCATACTCATTCTCAGACTTGCAGTGGTAGATCCCGCTGTCCTTAGAGCTGATAGAGGTGAAATGATAAACGTCTTCTGGTCCCTGAATCAGTGTTTGGTTCTCCTTGTACCAGGTGTATTTAGCTGCAGGGTTAGCATCACTGCTGCAGGTCAGAGTCACTGAACTGCCCTCCACTATCTCAGCAGAGGGACTCACTGACACAGAGGGAAGCTTTGGAGCATCTGGGGACAAAAGAGAGACAACTTGTCAATATTTGTTTACAGGCCTGTTTTTAAGCATTGACTGTCTGCCACAAGCTAACAGGAGAAATAAAATTTTGATTAGTTATTCTGATGTCCCAGTTGTTACTTTGTTGTCCATCTGGTGGAGATATGAACATGAATTACTTGAAGATTAGAATATGTTGTCAAAGATTGACTGTTTTCATTAAAACTTCTCTGTTTGTTTCTTTTTGATTCTCTCTAGTATTTGTCACAGCAGCTGTCTAGAGTGCTGATCCTGGAGCTGTCCAGGTTTGACTCCTGCTGGTGGAAACTGACAGCCAATAACACATTTTTAACAGACCTGCAAACTCCTCAGAGTAATAAAGGTGACAGTGTCTCGGGGGGGTTATCTAAATAGCCCATAATAGTCAGTGCTCTTGAGTCCACCAGCTGCGGCTGCAGCGCATATCAGAAGCGTCCCAGAAGCGGCTCCCCGCTCCGCTCCACAGAGAATAGGTAGCAAATCTATTTTCGTCGCCAGCCGCGTCAAGCAGCACAGACAGGAAGTCAGACACAGAACGGCATAGAGGATCCGGTCAATTTTCAAAATAAAACACTCTGTGGCGCCTCCCGATCGTAAAACAATAATAAACACGGTTAAAACGCTCCGCTGCTGAAACGCTTCTGACATGCTTCCAGTGGACTATGAAGCTGGGCTGTGGACGCATCAAAACCGCGACGCAGCCGTAACGTGCCGTAGACGGAGTCAGTGGATTCCCGACGTTACTCTCGCATCAACTCTTGTGTAAACTCTCACATTTAACTTACCCACAGCATGAATATGGCAAGCCATTAGTGCCAAAAAACGTCACTCTTGTAGCATGTTTTGCTGCCTAACGCGTGAGCGCGCACAACAACCTAATATTCAGGGTAGCTCAGAATTCGAGTAGTACAGGGATATTCCACCATCCCTCAAGTAAAACAATTGTTTTTTTCAGCCGATCTCCGGGTCTGGCGGTACCACTTTTAGCATAGCTTAACGTAATTATAATAATGTAGTAGGTATAACGACAATACAATATTATTGTAAATTATAGCCAGGTGTCTCATCCAATGGCGAGCTCAGTTGACACTGTGTGCTTCAAGATTCCGATTGGCCCAGAGAAATGTCAACTATAAGAATTATCCAATAATGTTTCGCAATTCTAGTACCCGCACCCGCTTGTTGCTACACTTTGTGCTCGACCACTTCACCTCACTCTAACAGGGACACTTGCTACTGCACATAGACTGCTCCCTGATAAAAGAAAATGTTTCTGCTGACACCTGTTCAGAACCCCCAGCCCCCTCCAAAAAACTGGACTCTGATGGTAACTTGCTTTAACAAGCGATAAAAGGTAATGCCCTGGCAGTGGCAAATAGCTTTGGTTTTATATTTGAATTGATTACATTAATGTTTAAGTTGAGATTTACAAGAAATATTTTATTTCTACTGTATCTACTGTATAAAGGGAATAGCCTACTGCTGGTAAAAAGCACCGTATTTGTTCAAAGTTTTTGCAAACTACTTTTGTGTATATAGCAGTACATTTAAATTGAAAGTGTGCAACACACTGCTTTACAATTCATTATTCAATTTTGTGCATAACTATACGATTAATCACGATTAAAAATTTGAATCGTTGCCCAGCACTAAATGATTTAAATGGTAAATCGAAGTGTCCTTGGGCAAGATACTGAACCCTGCCAGTGTATGAATGTGTGTGAATGTTAGTTTCTGTTTGAGCACTTAGGCTCAGTGTGTGAATTTGTGTGAATAGTGAATGCAGATGTAGTGTAAAAGCGCTTTGAGTGGTCGAAAAGACTAGAAAGGCGCTATACAAATACGGTGCATTTACATTTGTCAAAAGTTAAAGACTAATAATATCCATTCATTCTCAGTCAAAAACTGTTCAGTTAACTCTAATTGAGAGCTACTGGCTTTCACATCTTCATTAGAAGTAATGGAGCATCTCAATATGAGAAACATTAGAAAAACCAAAACATTAAATTTAGCAGCAACATATTATATACTTTAAATATTCATGAATCACAAGAATTTCACACAATAGCAAATAATTTGTTATATCACAACATGTATCTAAATGTGGCTTTTCTACTGGTGATAGTTTTTTCTTTCTATAAATATTTTTTTCTTTCTATAAATAATGTTGCTGCGTCTACAGTAGCCAGCCTGGTCACAAACTGCTGTGGGATGGCATCCCATTCTTCAACCAGCATTTGTGGCAAGTAAAAAAAAATAAGAAAAAAATACTTATTAATATTAATTATTATAACAAGATTCAACAGCAAAGAAAAGCTGTTGGCATTGTCAGAGAAGATTTTTCATGAGCACAACCCACACACTCTACACAAGTAATGACTGGACTTTCATTACTTTTTGTGTTAAGTCTAGAAGACTCCATTACATTTAAAATAGTAATAGTATTGTAATATCAGTGTGTATGTGTGTTGTTTTCCCGACACAGTGGAGTAAACTCACACACTGAAGGAGAGCAGAAATCCTCATGTCCTTTTACAGCACAGGAGATGATGTCTCCATGATAAAACTGATCTTTATAAGAAGATGTCTCCACCCTTTCCATTTTCTGTCCATTCTTGAACCAGACGTAGGAAGAACGATCAGGAAGACGACAGCTGCTGTGACAAAGCAGCTCTGCCTCAGTATAATTCTTGTAGACTGTTGATCTGATCACCTGCACCTGGAGATCTGTGGAGAAGGAACAGGAATATTATTTTAGACAAAAGTGTCAACATACGCACATGAATATACACACTCAACACATTTATATTATATATAGTTTTATAGATGTTGAACATTTGAAAATAATTAACATATGAATATGAAAGTGTTACCTGTGACAGACAAAGTGACTCCAGGTGAACCAGTATAGCTTCCACCTGGTTGGTTTGTTATGAACCTGAACTTGTACTGAGCTGAGTCGCTCTCTCTCAGGTCTGTGATTCTCAGAGTGCAGATGTTGTTAGAACAAATGTACTGCAAACGACCTGCGTACTCTGAGTCTGTTCTCAGATCCACAGGTTCTTTATTCAGCAATTTAGTAAACCAGAATGTTTTCTCAACTGTAGTATCACGGCCATTTATTCTGGATGGGTATGTGTAGGTGCAGTTTATTTCCACTGTTGATCCTTTTAAGGCACAGATCTGAGTAGAGGTGTAAGTCACTCCCCAGCCATTCTGAGCCTGTATCACTGTAACACAGAGCACATCAGAAACTACAGTCAGACTCAACAACATCAGGAGACAGACTTTCATTTGTAGTGCAGGTGCTTCAGCGTGTGAAGCTACATTTTCTACATCTTCTTTGGCTCTCATGCCATCCCACTTTAAGTCAGTGAGAGACAAAGATAATCTCAACCCGTTCTCACTCTCCGACTCGTCACATATGAAGTAAGTAAGTTAACTTACGTGGTATCTGACATACGTAGTTATTTTAACCCAAAGCATGATCTCTTCCTAAATACAGGTGGGGGTTGTGCTTACAGCCCAACACCGTGCAGGACGTTTGGCATTTGCCAGAGAACACCAAGATTGGCAAATTCGCCACTGGCGCCCTGTGCTCTTCACAGATGAAAGCAGGTTCACACTGAGCACATGTGACAGACATGACAGAGTCTAGAGACGCCGTGGAGAACGTTCTGCTGCCTGCAACATCCTCCAGCATGACCGGTTTGGCGGTGGGTCAGTAATGGTGTGGGGTGGCATTTCTTTGGGGGGCCGCACAGCCCTCCAAGTGCTCGCCAGAGGTAGCCTGACTGCCATTAGGTACCTAGATGAGATCCTCAGACCACTTGTGAGACCATATGCTGGTGCGGTTGGCCCTGGGTTCCTCCTAATGCAAGACAATGCTAGACCTCATGTGTGTCAGCAGTTCCTGCAAGAGGAAGACATTGATGCTATGGACCGGCCCGCCCGTTCCCCAGACCTGAATCCAATTGAGCACATCTGGGACATCATGTCTCGCTCCATCCACCAACGCCACGTTGCACCACAGACTGTTCAGGAGTTGGCGGATGCTTTAGTCCAGGTCTGGGAGGAGATCCCTCAGGAGACCATCTGTCACCTCATCAGGAGCATGCCCAGGCGTTGTAGGGAGGTCATACAGGCACGTGGAGGCCACAAACACTACTGAGCCTCATTTTGACTTGTTTTAAGGACATTACATCAAAGTTGGATCGGCCTGTAGTGTGGTTTTCCACTTTGATTTTGAGTGTGACACCAAATTCAGACCTCCATGGGTTGATAAATTTGATTTCCATTGATAATTTTTGTGTGATTTTGTTGTCAGCACATTCAACTATGTAAAGAAAGGAGTATTTAATGAGATTATGTCATTCATTCAGATCTAGGATGTTTTATTTTAGTGTTCCCTTTATTTTCTTGAGCAGTGTATTTTGAAAGTCTAACTGGACGTTGCATATTTGTTGTTGTTAAGCATTACTAACTTGACCGCAGATCCTTAAACGACGCTAATGGGCCTTGACCAAGTGTCAATATGTGACGAGTCAGGAGTGAGAATGTGTTGATAATCTCATACTACCAACTTGTTTTAGAGGAGCATGAAAATTCAATATATAACTTTTTTTTTGTATCGCACACATTTTCTTATATTTCTGCTTCTGTGGTGGGGACTTTTACCATCTTTAAAAAAAAAAAAAGGGAACAGAGCTATGGTGAAGCCTACAAATCATTTAGTGTCACATGAGAATATATATATGTATAATGCAAAGGAAGAGTCAGAGATGTACTCATGATCTCTGCAGTCCCTAAGTGTGCTAAGGCAGGACATCATACAGAGGGTGCAGTGCCGGAACAGCAATGTATTGAAACTGTGAACTTTAACAACATTAACAAAAAGCATGAGGGCAGTAATACATGGCTGCTGCAGAGTGTGAATGGAAACTTTAGAGGAATGCAGAACACTGAGACGTGAGCAACTACTGTGACATGTAGATAACAAAACACTTATTCTAGAGAGAGAAATAACTACTGAGGAACTTTGGCTGATCCCCATGTCTGGAATATCTGTCAGTAAATCTGTGACATATTCAATAATATCTGGAATACAATTTAATTTAACACTCCCTTAATTTTACTGTTAGCTTCTTCTCAAAAAATTAATGTACAGAATGAGGCAAAATTCTCTTTTCAGAGTTCATTTCCAGGCAGCAGCAGCAGCACACCGAGCTTAGTCAATGTTTGTAGGTGGGGAAGACGAAGAGAAATATCTGTCTCCTTAGCAGCTAGATGCCTCAGAATTGAGTTTGGAGGACTGCAGAAGGATGAAGGAAGTTCCACAGAGTGCTGAATTTTATTTGTAACAAAGTATTCAGAGGCTTGTTTTGTTTGTACAGTAATTCTGTCTATCCACACATATATAGTTAACTGTCTTTAATGTTGCACGATACTTCAGTTTATAAAGATTATGATGTTATGGTAAGATAAGTTTACAGAAATGTTGTTGGTCTCCAAAACAGCTCTCTGTTGGACGTCTTGTAAAGAGTTCAATTTAAAGAGAGAAGTTAGTGTCTGGTGTTGCAGGGGTCGCACCACATTGCATAACATCACATATCAAATCTATTTATTTACTAAGAAACCCACTTTCCTCTGATTTTCTGAAGTGTGCTAACACAATATAAAGATGTCCAGTACCTTGTACAGAGAGAAGGAAGACAACAAATCCACTTGCTGCTGCTGTTAAACTCATAGCTGCTTCTCACATCTGTTAAATTCATGCAGCAGGTAGATCACATACATGAGAAGTCCTGTATGTCAGTTAGTCACAATGAACATTTCTAATGAAAAAGGGAGGATGCTGTCTTTGAGGACAGTTTGTCTCTGTGCTTAATACAGTTTTCTAAAAACAGACTTTGAGGTGTTAAAAGCTGAGCTGACTTTCTTCCTGTTTACGTAATTAATATGCAGGATGTATTAAGCTATAGATGACAACTTGTACATCTCCAAGTTGAAATGAAGAAATGATTCTTACTGGTTGTTTGCTAATGTTGCATGTGTAGCGGAGTTAATGATTCTGCTTGCCATCACTTATTTTTTACAGTTAACCACTTTTTTATACTGTGTATTTTATTATGTATTTTTCAGAATAATGGACATTGTTTCCATGGAGACCTGTGTGTGTAGCATTGGTGACCTCTGCTATGCCCTTGCTGATTTGAGAGGTGCACCCCAAATATAATCCAGGCCCCCTCGATACAGAGGCAATTGTTTAAACGACCGTTGATAAGCTGGCTGTCACGAGCTACAGCTACGTATTTCATAGATATAAGCAGAACAGCAAAAGAAGGACTAATGCCCAGGAGGTTCTGGCAATGACATGAGGGATGGAGAATCTGATGTGGAAGAGATAACAGCTGCTGTTAAACTCATAGCTGCACCTCACGTCTATTAAATTTACGCAGCAGGTAGATCAGATACATGAGAAGTCCTGCATGTCAGTTAGTCACAATGAACATTTCTAATGAAAAAGGGAGGAAGCTGTCTTTGAGGACAGTTTGTCTCTGTGCTTAATACAGTTTTCTAAAAACAGACGTTGAGGTGTTAAAAGCTGAGCTGACTTTCTTCCTGTTTACGTAATTAATATGCAGGATGTATTAAGCTATAGATGACAACTTGTACATCTCCAAGTTGAAATGAAGAAATGATTCTTACTGGTTGTTTGCTAATGTTGCATGTGTAGCGGAGTTAATGATTCTGCTTGCCATCACTTTTTTTTTTACAGTTAACCACTTTTTTATACTGTGTATTTTATTATGTATTTTGTGTAATTTTCAGAATGATGGACATTGATGCCATGGAGACCTATGTGTGTAGCATGGGTGACCTCTGCTATGCCCTTGCTAATTTGAGAGGTGCACCCCAAATA
>NC_060150.1:53263479-53272775 GCF_021292245.1 Micropterus dolomieu | reverse complement strand
CATAGCTGCACCTCACGTCTATTAAATTTACGCAGCAGGTAGATCAGATACATGAGAAGTCCTGCATGTCAGCTAGTCTGGTTGTTTGCTAATGATGCATGTGTAGCGGACTTAATGATTCTACTTGCCATCACTGTTATTTTTTTACAGTTATCCACTTTTTTATACTGTGTATTTTATTATGTATTTTGTGTAATTTTCAGAATGATGGACATTGATGCCATGGAGACCTATGTGTGTAGCATGGGTGACCTCTGCTATGCCCTTGCTAATTTGAGAGGTGCACCCCAAATATGGACATTTGGGGTGCACCGTGCATCACTAGCTACAGCTATGTATTTCACAGATATAAGCAGAACAGCAAAAGAAGGACTAATGCCCAGGAGGTTCTGGCAATGACATGAGGGAGTGACATAATGTGTTCATTATGTTGTTGTTAGTTTGTTGTAGCCTACAGTTTAGGATACTGATTCCTTTAAAAATGTAGGCTATTTGACTTTTTTTGATCTGTAGACCTAATGAAATGAAGCAATTATAAAATGAATAAACCCTATAACTGCAACACTGTAAACTGGAGCGTTACATTCGCTGCTGTGAGCAGAGATCAGGAGCGTGAAAAAAACAAACAAAAAAACCCTCAACACTTCTTGTTGACAACCACACACAGGGCATCTGTGTGTGGTTGTTACTTTCTGTTTCTGAGTGTGTGAGGCTGGCTGATGTGTTTTGGTTTTTCTGTCGCTCTGCCTTTCTCTCTCTCTCTTCCTTGTGGCTACCTAGTTTCTACCTTTGCAGTTTGACAGGAGGCGTGACTGGTGGGGAAGCATGGGGCTGGCTCACTCACCTGTCTGGCAGACTAATTAGTACACCTGATCCGTATCATGTCGTTGTGTGCTGCTTCATAAGCCCTGCAGTTCTCCTCAGTCTTTGCTGGATTGTTATGTTGTATAGCGTAGGTCTCTAGCTGGCACCCAGCCTTGTTGCTACCATTGTACTCTGTTACACCTTGTGATTAATTTCATCTCTGTCTTTGGTTTTCTTAGTCTGGAGAGGACGCCTTCCCTTATGCCCATACCTGCCTGTTTTTCTGGAGGAGCACACACTGCCTGCCTTCCCTGCCTATCGTCGAGCCTGCCACCCAGCTGAATCACTCGCTCACACCTTGTCTTGCCTGCCCCTCAATAAACTCTGTGAAAGGCCTCCCGTCTCTGTCTGCTTCTGGGTTCTGGTTAAACCATATCTGACAGAATCTCAGAATAAAAATCGAATGTGTACCCAAAGATCAAATGTTTAAAAATTCGGTTCCAGCCCGAGTTAGTTCCTCCGTTAAGAGATACAGAGAATAAGAAGACAGCGTTACAGTTAAAGGTAAACACTGGAGGATTGCTGTTTGTTTTGTTATTTTTTACTGTAAATGGATGTGTCTAATATGTCAGATTTCGGTAGGGGCACCAAACTGTGGTTTAGTCAAGGCACCCAGAGGGGGAAAGCCTGTTACATCTACCCCTCATCATACTATACTACAATAAATAATGATGTGTGAGAACATTTGCACTGCTGCAGATGTGGGAGCAGAAGAGCAGTCTGCACCTTCTGTCCAAGATGCTGACCATGTACCGGTTACTTTCCTCAGTGACTTGGTGAAACAAATTGCAGCTAGTGACGTTTCATCCACAGTTGACATTTTTAAGGTTAACCAGACAGTTAATGATAGCTTTGAGCCTCATCCCTTCAGGGGAGACAATACTGACAGGCTTACCATCCCTGAGTGGGAGGACTCTGTTAAGATTTATCTTAGTAAGGGGGGCATTGATCTGTGCATCCATGCTGAGGTGGTGTTGAGCAAGTTACATACAAGGGAGAGCATTCTATGTTGTGAATGTTGGGCTATGTAGCAAAACTTCTGTAGAGTTGAAATCAGGCCCACAACTTGTGTTTGACATTCTTAGACAACACTTCATTGACTCTGTAACCACTTCCTTGCCCCTTGCTTACTTTTATGACACAAAGCCTTACCCCGCTGAGACTGCTGCTGATTACTGGTTTCGGCTTAACAAAGCCATTAACATTGCTGTGGTTGGACTGACGAGACAGGGTAAGACCCTTGACAACCCTTCACGTGAAGTCTTTGTCCTGAAGCTGAGCTGTCTCTAGTCTTCAGCTGTAAGCCACTAGAGGAGTGGACCACCATGGATGTTCAAATACGATTGGATGTGCATCACCGTAAAAGACGTCACCTGCAGCATCAGTCTGTGTGCCCATCTGACAGTTTGCAGGCCACCCAGCCCACAAGAGTCCTTTACAGCCATGTCCATGCCATGTATGTACAGAGAGCCCACCCAGTCCTCGACCATAGGCACATGGTAGACCGCTCTCAAATAAAGGTCAGTTGTGTAAACATGTCATCACGCTGTTTGAGCGTGATGACATGCTTGAGATATCGTGGTGCTTGTGTCATATGTGCTAGTGATGATCAAGACACTGTGTCTCACTGTAGGTGTGAATGTCTTTGCTTCCGCTGTCATGCTTCTGGAAATCAAGTAGTGACTTGCCATGTCCCCCCCGTTGCCGACCCGCCTGCTGCTCAGCCTGGTGGGCCACATGAGCAGGGGACTAGTGGAGGGCCAGATGACATGTCCCAACAGAATCAAGTTTATGGTGACCTTGAACACATGTGCACTGACCCCCCTTCTTTAAGGGTAATTTTGGATTTATTCACGCACTTTAAAACCATTTATTTAAAGCTTTTTTCTTTTTATCTTTATCTACAGCATTATATGTTGAAATTTATATTGTGTGTATATATATATATATATATATATATATATATATATATATATATATATGTTGTATATTAACTTTTTGGGAGAAAACTGGTAGTTCCATGTAAATGTTCCATGACGTTGAGCACCCCCATCTCGTCGCCAAAATGGTATGATCCTCATTTTGCTGTGAAGCTTCGACTGTGAGATTGACAGTGGAATCAGGCTCCGCTATCACCACAAGCTTGGCTTTCTGTTGGTTTCATCTTCTGGTATCATTTAACACTTTACATTTTCATTTGCTATTCACATCACATGTCACTGATCTCTCTCTGCGTTCCATCACATCAATTAAACGCTTTTTTTAAACAGACTCTTTAATTGTTTTAGACTTGTTACTGTCATTTTTGGAGGAGGTTTGCAACTCACCAATCATCCTACCACTGCCTCTCCACAGGGGTACCCCAAAGCTCAGTGCTAGGGCCCCTTTTCTTCTCAATTTACACCACCTCACTGGGGACGATCATTCGCTCGCACGGCTTCTCTTACCACTGCTACGCAGACGATACGCAACTCTACCTATCCTTCCCGCCAGATGACCCCACTGTCTTGGTGCGGATCACAGACTGCATGGATGAAGGCTTTCCACCTTCAACTAAACCTCTCTAAGACTGAACTCTTGATAATTCCAGCCAAGCAATCTATCCACCATAACATCAAACTACAAATTGGCTCCTCAACCATCACTCCAACCAAGGTGGTGAGAAACTTGGGTGTCATAATTGATGACCAGCTGTCCTTTTCAGACCAGGTTGCTGCCGTCTCTCAGTCAGTGCATGTTGTTCCTCAAATGTAAGTCGCTTTGGATAAAAGCATCTGCCAAATGAGTAAATGTAAAGGAAAAAGCTCTTGCAGAGATCTTTCAACTCAGTTTATTCATTGAAGGTTAACAAAATATATTTCCATTGTATACTTTCAACACACCTGAAAAATTCGTTTCTCACAACTTATTTGGTCACTAAACTATTTCACTCCTCCTTTCTCATTCAAATATAAAAAAATTCACAAGCTGTAGTCTTTCCCCATATAGGCTAACACTACCCATGAGGATGACCTAATTAGGATGAGGAGGATGTGATACAATTTCCCCAATACTAAGTAACAGTTTGAAACAAGAAAAAAATTAAATAGATAACCTTGCTTGTCCATAACAACAATAAAAATAATAATAGGCTACCAATCAAAATTACCCAAAAATCACTAATGCGATATTCAGGTTTTGAACTTCCTGTGGGAAGTATGTATATTTAAGTATCTGTACATTCTTGGTTAAATGCCAAGTGAAGTCTCTTTTCTCTCTCTTCTCCTCTGTGTGTGTGTGTGTGTGTTTGTGTGTGTGGTTGGTCTGTGAGTTTCCTGTGCCGCTAAACCAGTACAGTAAATACTAGAAAAGCTGTGCGGGTTAAAATATTAATGCACAGTCACGAGGCAGTAATTCTCAATAATAGATCGGATGTAGGTCGGGGGTCCGGAGAGGATGGCGGACGGTCCGCCTATTAGTGAACTCTGGCGTACATGAATAGGCAGGTCACCAGGGGCAAAGAAGAACGATCCATCTGACGAGTCTAAGGCTCTACTGCCATGGAATGGGCGCTGTCAGCGTTGTGTGGTCAGCAAGCCTCCTGCATCTAAGGCTAGAGCGCTGCTCAAGAGTGTTAAGAGCTCCAGACCTTTTGAGTTGGTTTGCATTGACTTCTGCTTAGCCAAAGACTTATCCAACAAGTCTTGTGATGAGTGACTGACCATTTCACTAAACTGGCCCAAGCATCTCTCTGTCCCAACCAGTCAGCAAAGGCTGCCGCTCATGCTCTGGAACTCTGGATCAGTTTCTTCTGTGTTTATGGCTTTTCAGAGAGAGTGCACTCAGATCAGTTTGCAAACTTGGAAATATGATCAGAACACTCTCACCCAGAGACAAGTACAGATGGCCCCAGCTACTGAGATCTCTCACCTTCTCCTACAATGCCACAGTTCACAAAACCCAGGCTTTCAATGGTACTATACCATACATCCTGTGGTGCTACACCATACATCCTGTGGTACTATACCATTCATCCTGTGGCAAAGTTAATGTTAAACTCAGCTGGAGGTCATAAATCCTTTGGATCTCCGCAGTGCCTCTGCTGTCTTGCCTGTCTGTGAGACCTTCTGCCTGTACAGGGCAATCACTTATGTTGTGTATTGTCAAGCTCGCAGTAGAATAGTTTGCATAGGTTCTGCATTTTTTCTGCGATGGAACTCACTAACCCTAACACCTGCAGGCATACAAACACATACAAATGTATGTAGATTAATGCAGAATTTTCAACTTGGGCCTTCGCAGAAAAACATAATGAATCAATTACTTGTTTTAAGCAGGACAACTGGCTATATGGTAAATAGAATACAGTTTTTACCTGGGATATGGACCACTGCATTGACACAGTGCTATGATGATGATTTCAGTCAGGTAATATAGCTCAAGGGCCATGAAGGAGTTATAATAAGTTTATAACAGCCTTTCACAGTCTACAGTTTTACAGTCTTCTCGGCTGTTGATCACTACCAATAATTACGGTTTCAAAAACAATCTGTGACAGTTTTTGATTCTTTTCATTTCAAAATGCCATTCGCTGTGAATTCTTGTTAGCTCCTTTAGAAGCAATGTAGTATTTTTGTAGTATGTTAGGGCTAACATAACTACAGCACTTGGTGCAAAGTTACCGTTACCACAGTGTGTTAGTCAGCTAACTTACCTTCAGGCAATCCTAGGCAATCCTCCATAGATAAAATTAGAAAACATATTTATTACTGATGTTCTTCTCATGCATATGTAGCTGTACAATCACTACAAGCAGTGTCAGGGTCCAGTACATGGGATCTGAGCCAGGGATAGTTTTTGATATATAATATTTAACTATTTTAGTGCTCTAACTGACTCAGGCTTGCTAGTGTCGGAAAAGGCTCAGTGCAGTAGCACAGGAACAGAGGTGTGGACCCAAGTTGCAGACACTGATGAGGGGGTTGCAGTTCAAATAAAGATTTATTTAGTCCAAACAAAACAGGCTTACTACTTATTTCAAGGCGAAAGTCCAAAACAAAAGGGTAATTCCAACAAGGCTGGGTACAAAGTCCAAACACGGATTATATCTAACAAAAAGCAAGGGAATCCAACACAAGGGAATAATCCAAAAATCCAAGGAAACAGAATACAAGGCAGAACACTCAACATAAGACGATGACACCACGAGGACTAAACAGAACTGAGGGCAATACACACACACACACACACACACACACACACGACAATTAACACAGGTGAGGCACATAAGCAATCAAACAGAAAGGAAACAACGCCAGACAAAAACACATGAAACTGATCACTACAAAATAAAACAGGAAGTAAAGCTAGCGACAATACACAAGGACATGTGAAACCAAATACAACAGAGAATAAGGAAGCAATGATCAACTAACCAAACCTAAGCAAGAACACAGAGGCAAAGAGTAAAACAGGAATGGACATTAACAAAATAACAGAAAAATGCCAACATAAAACTCAAGACCGTGACAGCTGGATCTGGTCTTGTTCAGTGCAGTGGTGCCTTGCTTATACAAACTTAAGAGGCATGTGTCCTAAAAAAGTTTCTTGAAGGTCTTCATCATAATGAAGTTGACCGTACACAAGTACAGCACTATTTATTAATATAACTGCAAAGAACCTTCTCAGCGCCCCCACACGGCACTCGCATAAAAGGCCTCTCTGTCTCAAAGTCCCACAGTCCCAGCACATCCCTCATAACATCACACATCCGATCTTATTTACTAACAAACCCACCTTTCTTTTTTTCTGAAGTGTGCCAACACAACATAAAGATGTACAGTACCTTGTACGGAGAGAAGGAAGACAACAAATCCACTCGCTGCTGCTGTTAAACTCATAGCTGCTCCTCACGTCGGTTAAATCAGCAGGTAGATCAGATACATGAGAAATCCTGCTTGTCAGTTAGTCACAATAAACAAACTAATAAACTAATGAAAAAGGGAGGACACTGTCTTTAAAGACAGTTTGTCTCTGTGCTTTGTACACATGTGTCTTAAAACAGACACTGATGTGTTAAAAGCTGCCCTGACTTTCTTCCTCTTCACATCATTAATATGCATTGTTGAAATGAAGACAGGAAACTGAACTCTTTAAAATACAATTTATTGGAATTATAGTTACGGTCATTTTGTGACCTTGTAGTGCCTCTTAACACTTTTCTTGAAGACTATTTGAGGGGTTAAAAAAACCAACATATTTTAATCACTGCTTTTTTTAAACTTTATACTACAAGCCAAATCCAATTTCTTTACAGCACCAGTCCATACAGTATGATCTTGAGTCTATTGTATAAACATTTGTAAACACTTTATTTTCCATAGTGTTAAGAGAGCTAAGCTGAACATTGTTTATAGCACACATGAAAAACAAACAACATGAAACAAACAGGATGTCACGAGTTTGAGGAAGTGAAAACAGGAGAGAGCCCAAAAGCAAGACACTGGAGAGTTCACTGAAGGAGCACAAGTTCAATCCAAAAAACACAAAAACTCAGGCTTACATGCAGTTCGGGTATAAAACGTCCAAACAGAGGATCAGGCAACACAGAGACAGGCGGAACACTCCAAGATAGGATAGATACTTCCAGATAGGAGATCAGCTCTATGAAAACGCTGCCTACTGACCAATCAGCTCTCTTGGAACATGACATCACCATCTGTAGGAAATCCCACAGACTGTTTCAGCCAATAGGCTGCTTAAAAGAGACTATGGGGACTGATTAAAAGCCTTAGGCTATTGTTGCCTACACTGGAAAATTTTTCGTTGTGAATTTACAATAAATAATTGGATAAATTTTGCATGATTTTCACAGTAAGGATTACAGCAATATACTGTGAAATATACTCACAGCAATTTACTGTAATTTTATATCTGTGATATTACAATGCATTGTTGTAAAAGCACAACTGTATACTTTAACTTCACAGCTTCAATGACAAAGGAATTATTGTGATATTACAGTACATTACTGGGGAATTACAATCTTTTGCTGTACATCATTACAACAAGGCCCTGTACTTTTACAGTGTATACTGTGAAAGTAATGTACATGTTGACAATAATTTACTGTGAATTTACAATGTATACTGTGGAAGTCATGCTAAAATTGTCCAGTAACGTACTGTAAAAGTAATGCAGATGAAGCATCCATTTACTGTGAATTTGCAATCATTGTACAATTAACCCCCTCCCCCCAACAAACAACTCTGAGGTAAATTTAATGTTAGCCCAATGGCATATTTATTAACAAATAAATATTTTTCAATGTGCAGCAGATGCCAAGAACTTCAAGTGTTCAAGAAATTCAACTTTCTAGTCATAAAAGCCATCTTAAAATGCAGAAAATGCAGAGAAATTGTGCAAACTTGCAATTCAACTACCTGTTTCACAATTCAACTATTCAACTAGCTGTGTCACAATAACAGTAATGGACAGGATGGGAATGAGGCCTTCATGGCAATATAAGAGAGCAAGGGAGAGAGCGATGAAGGAATGTCTTAAAGGGGTGAGGCGCCCCTCTCAGTCTCAAACATTATAATGAGTCCACATGCAACAGCATTGTGTAAAAAATCTTGTAGTGCAAAGTTGTCTTGAAAAATTACAAAAAGAACAAGGCTACTCAAAACTGAGCCTGACAACTACCGCTGCAAAAAACAAAAACTATGATGCCCACTCAAAGTCAATAAGTTTCCTCAAAAGGGTGCTCACATGAGGGTTCATTGTTGTCCGCTTCTTGGTCTTTGAGCCTCTTTCAGGATTGCTGCCCAGGAAGCACCTGTTAATAAGCAAAGATAGTTTCAGTTTTAAATAGACTTACAGTATGTATTGCAGACAGCATTTATCAAGGTGCGCTTTTTGCTGTGCTTTTTCCCCACATCAAACCCTAATAGATTTAAAATCCAAACTTGTTAGATCGTACTCTCACCATAATTTAGCCAAGGTGCCTCAGGTTAGGTTTCCCTGAGGCAAAGTGGTTGATTTTCTACTATGAGAGGGCATATCAACGTGCGCCGCCACTGAAATGCATCTTCACGCAATTGGCCAGTTGGTAAATTAAAACCAAAACCTGTTGCAAGTATGACAAACACATCCTTTTCAATTAAGGGCCTGAGAGCATTTTGTTCTGCTTTTAAAGAAAATTTCATCTACTTCATTCAATACATTCGCATTTCACAATAGATGTTTTGAAATCATCATCACATAGCCTGCCCCAAAACAAAATAAATAACTGTGATTGGACCAGCAGGTATTTGTCAGCATAACGTGTAGAAAACCAGACTGATCTGCAGAGCAAAATTGAATGAGTTTGCAAGATCAGGATGGTCTTACCAGGCTAGCCTCAGGTACCTCGTTTGTCAGCATTTTAGACCTCAAGAAGCCTGTACTATAAT
>NC_060150.1:53254601-53263459 GCF_021292245.1 Micropterus dolomieu | reverse complement strand
AGAGTGGCGGGTGAGGACAGCGAACTTTTAAGCTCCCGTCTGTTATTCTACAGCTGGTCTACAAGGCGAACACGGTAATAATTATTAAGTTAATTATTCAGCACTGTTTAATGTTGTTTACAGTCTGTATAAGAAATAAGAGACAGAGTATATAAACGTTGTTTTGGGGTGCTTTGTGCTTGAAACGGTTTTGTTTATCCTCTAGTTTTCACGGTGTTCCATGATACTTCAGAGAAGAATAAATGTGAACGTGGACATCAGTAAGAGGCGTGGACTCTTTTTATGACCAGTGTAGCTAAACACCCCCCAGTAATCCGACAGAAGCAAACACAATTCATGCAAATAGCCGGCTTCCCGGAGCAGCAGGTACAATTGATGGCTCTCATGTAAAGATCAACTTTTTTTATCTTTCATTTCGAATGTGTACATAGCCTATGTACATAATGTAGGCCTAGGCCTATTATCTTAAAAATTCTTAAGTGTGAAAAGTCTGTTGAACGTAAACTCCTCTTAGGAATTTCACCGTTCAATATGAATTTATCTGAATATTCATAAATAAGGAAATCTATTCAGTGATTGGTCCCTACCTCGTCATCCAAAATCCTGTTTGCGGCACAGCAGTGTGCCTGAATCAGCACTAAGACTGACACTTAAGATTTAGTCCTACACTACACTCAAATTAGGACTATGATGCTTGATAACTAACTTTCAAGCACAGCTTTGAGCTTTTTTTTACTCTTGGGTCAATTCTTAATTCTGAGAAGCTTGGTAAATATGGGCCTGTGCCCAGAGAGCTGCAGAGAACTGTGAAGCATAGTTACTGGATGTGAGAACTGCTAATCTCACTAATTCTAAACCTCCAGAAAGTCCTGACGTTCTACTCTGACACTTTGACAGACAAGTGCAGAACTTTTGTAAAATTTAGATCTTTTGGAAGGCTGCCTGCCAGGCTGGAGTTTCCCCTCACCTTGTGCAGTGTTCATTATACAAAGAATGAAGGTGACAAGTGCACCATCTATTAGAATAAATGTCAAAGGTAGCATTTTCTTCACTCATATACTTCCTTAACATCACCACCCAACATTTTCTTCCAGCGCTGGCTACAGATGTACTTCTACAGCATTGAAATTAGTTGTTTAAATGTTTGAGCATTCTGATATCTGTGTCCAGTTACAGCTGACACCAGTTCATCCAGAGATTCTGTTGGCCACATGGGCTCATGCTCTGATGAGATGGACTGCCTCTTTCTGCCAGATACTGAAAGATATTGCTTGCTTGGGTAATAGAGCAACTAAACATGACAAAGGAAATACCATGGAGGATGTGAAAAAGCAAATGCAATTTCATGTTCTGCTGCCACACACAGCACTTATTACACCAAGTGGTATGGCTACACATTGGCTCTCTAGTTTTGCTGGATCTTCTTTTTACTTGTTACCATTACACCATTAAACAGCCTGATTGCAGTCAAATAATACTTCTGATTTCCTTCTTTTTTTGTTTTTAACAAACATGTCACCTTGGGAACTTCTTCCAGAAGTAGTTAAGAACTGTTAAATGCATTTTGTTCAACTATGCAGTTTGAATATGAAGATGAACGTGTAGATGGGGAATTCATTTATTTACACTGCAAAATTTTTCGTTTTGAATTTACAATAAATAATTGGATAAATTTTGCATGATTTTCACAGTAAGGATTACAGCAATATACTGTGAAATATACTCACAGCAATTTACTGTAATTTTATATCTGTGATATTACAATGCATTGTTGTAAAAGCACAACTGTATACTGTAACTACACAGCTTCAATGACAAAGGAATAACTGTGATATTACAGTACATTACTGGGGAATTACAATCTTTTGCTGTACATCATTACAACAAGGCCCTGTACTTTTACAGTGTGTACTGTGAAAGTAATGTACAAGTTGACAATAATTTACTGTGAATTTACAATGTATACTGTGGAAGTCATGCTAATATTGTCCAGTAACGTACTGTAAAAGTAATGCAGATGAAGCTTCCATTTACTGTGAATTTACAATCATTGTACAATTAACCCCCTCCCCCCAATAAACAACTCTGAGGTAAATTCAATGTTAGCCCAATGGCATATTTATTAACAAATAAATATTTTTCAATGTGCAGCAGATGCCAAGAACTTCAAGAGTTCAAGAAATTCAACTTTCTAGTCATAAAAGCCATCTTAAAATGCAGAAAATGCAGAGAAATTGTGCAAACTTGCAATTCAACTACCTGTTTCACAATTCAACTATTCAACTAGCTGTGTCACAATAACAGTAATGGACAGGATGGGAATGAGGCCTTCATGGCAAAATAAGAGAGCAAGGGAGAGAGCGATGAAGGAATGTCTGGTGCGCTTTTTGCTGTGCTTTTTCCCCACATCAAACCCTAATAGATTCATAATCCTAACTTGTTAGATCGTACTCTCACCATAATTTTTTTAGCCATTTTTAGCCAAGGTGCCTCAGGTTAGCCTGAGGCAAAGTGGTTGATTTTTTACTATGAGAGGCCATATCAACGTGCGCCGCCACTGAAATGCACCTTCACACAATTGGCCAGTTGGTAAATTAAAACCAAAACCTGTTGCAAGTATGACAAACACATCCTTTTCAATTAAGGGCCTGAGAGCATTTTGTTCTGCTTTTAAAGAGAATTTCATCTACTTCATTCAATACATTCGCATTTCGCAATAGACGTTTTGAAATCATCATCACATAGCCTGCCCCAAAACAAAATAAATAGCTGTGATTGGACCGGCAGGTATTTGTCAGCATAACATATGTAGAAAACCAGACTGATCTGCAGAGCGAAATTGAATGAGTTTGCGAGATCAGGATGGTCTCACCAGGCTAGCCTCAGGTACCTCGTTTGTCAGCATTTTAGACCTCAAGACAATCATTGAGTTGGAAGCCTGTACTATAATGTGAATTACAAGATTAAATGTGATCTTTATAAAATACCTTTGAATGAACTCCAGCGTCGACGATCCAGAGGCAGGATACTCAAGGTTGAAGACGTAATAGCTGCTGAAGAAAGCAGCTACTCCGTGTAAAAAGAAAGGGTGTGGGCCCATCACGACATGTCCCTCGATGGATATAAGCCATCCAGAGGGCTTCATCATGTCACCTGATATGAACAGATACAACATTATGTGTTATGAGCACTTTGCGATCTGCTTAAGACACAAAGGGCTATACAAATGTAATTCTTATTATAATCATAATTATTATTATTTATTGTGGTCATGTAGATTTCTAGAATGAAAAGAAAATAATGAGTTGTCGATAAATGTCGATACTAGATCAAAGTAACATTACCTTGAATGATCAAGCAGGGGGTGCTGGGGAGTTCTGCAGTATTGACGTACACAGCAGTGGCACATGGCTGTAGTATAGTTAACACACAATAGCATGGATTTAGGATAAAGGATAAATATTGTTCATTGGTCAGAGGTAGTAAATCATGCAAGGTAAATGTTGATAATGTAATCACACATTTTGCATTTTAAATATTTGAATAAAAAAATCTTACATCAACTTCAAGCATCAAACTCTCTTTCGGCTCTTTGAAGTACAACATTAGGAGCAGCAGGATGCAGGCAGCCTTGTCAGAATCTGGATCATAGCAGGCCAGAACATCACGGATCTTGGGGTTGTCCAGTGTTGCACAGTAATCCAGGATGGTCTGTCCTCGTCGACTAATTGCCTCCTGTAGCTTCTGAAGGACAGCGACGTCCGTCAGGAGGCCAAAGTGTGAGAATAGGCATTTCTGAGAGAAGAGAAATGGCCATTCCTGTTTGATCTCAGACATCGCTGCAGCAGGCACTTTGTTAAGGTATTTCCGCAGGATGACGTATGTCTTTTCCATCATTGGTTCTGCTCTCCCTGCCCCATTCATTCCTTCCTCTGTGTATATAGACATACAAATGTATTGTTAGTACCCAAGTAACAATTTGGTCTTGTAGCCGCCCAACACACACAGTGTTCAGATCTTGACCAATTACTAAAGTCTAAACAAAATTACCCAAAAAGAGAGAAGATGGCATGCCTGAGTAGATGTTCAGCAGATCCCTCTTCATATTCTCCAACGTTGCCTCGGTCTCCCCCTCTGGCCAATCTGCTGGGCCCCACCTGACACACCTAGGAGTGGGCATCACAGGGTAACAATACTATTGGGGACGGTTATAGCTCAGAAGTTGGAGCAAGTCGTCTCATGACTGAAGGGTCAGCAGTTCAATTCCCTGTTGTGACTGTTTAAATAAACCCATCCCACAGAAGTTATGTTACAGTGTAATAGTTTTGTAAACACAGGTGTATTTTATCAAACTAATTAAAGGGATATTCCACCATTTGGGGAATTAAGCAATACCACATATAGCTCCAGTCTAGCATAGATCATTGGATCGGATTAGACCATTAGCATCTCACCCTCAAAATGACTAAGATTTCCGGAATTTTTCCTATTTAAAAGTTGTCTCTTCTCAAGTTAGAAAGTGCAATAAAACTAGCGGAAAATGAAACATGGCAATTTTCTAGGCTGATGTGACATGGAACTATACTCTCATTCTGGCGTAATAATCAAGGAACGTTGCAAACGTACCATGGGCGCAGTGATATTACGCAGCACGTGAAAATACTTTCAGGTGCTGCGTGTTCCTCGGCAGCCTCTGAATACTGCACATGATGCACATCTATGTTTTCTGGAAATATCTGAAGCAAAAGTCATCACGTGTGTGAACGTGCAATCACAACCTCTAAATGGACATCTAGTTACCATTCCTCCCCTTATGTGCGTCTTCAAATGTTTAATAAGAGAGGCCAAAGTGTCACACTTAAATGCACAAGCCTCAAGCAGACATTTCAAGGGTGTAAGAGCTGATGTGTCAGGCAGTATAGGCCCAGCAGCCTGCAAGTAGGACCTATGCTGCCTATACATATGAATTTGCAGTCCCGTGTATTTTCTGTACCTCCATGAGCAGTCAGGCACCCCACACTGGTAGTGATAATTGGGGGCATTGCTATGCAGTTTTGTGTGCTGAACATAGTTACACACATTCTCAGACACATGCTCACAGCCAACGAATTTACAGTTGAACATTGTGGATGCATGTTAACTAGTCACCTACCTAATCTAATTCTCCTCACTCTTAGCCTGACACTGAACAGGATGACCTGGAAAGAAAAGAAAAGAAAAAGGAGAAATTACACAAAGGCAACCAACAATAAGAATTTCAGTTTGAATGCAGATTATGATAATTGATTTTCATTTAATTTTAGCCGTATGTCAAAAATGATAGTGGTATATCTATAGTGTTTTTTTACTGTAGCACTTTGAGATTGCTCACTCAATGTAAAGTGCATTTACAACTTTTACAATTATTATTCATTCATATCCCGTTGTCGAACACGACATGAGACTAACTTACTCCAGTTAGCTCAGTCATGTTGTAACTAGGATATCCGCTGGAAAAATATTTTTTCATGGACCTGGATTGTGCATTCCAGATGAGCATGGAACCGTGAATGAGAAAGTTCTGGAGAGTGATTTTGTGTTGTTTGAATCACTTTCTTTTTTTGACAGTGAATCACCGTTTGAATCACTAAGTTATTAAAGTTAAACAGCTAACAGTTAGCAATGCTAATCTATGATAACCTTGACTAATTACAGAAATGTGCACACATAAATAGTAATGTTTGTCCCATCATTGGTTTTATAAACTTTACAAACACCAGATTTGTCTAAACGGGGATAGTGACATGAAAAACTGTAGCGAAACTCTCCTCATTACTAACATTACTACTATTAGCAAATGCTGTGAGAGACTTGCTAACAAAATGTGAACTGAGTCATGCGATAAACATTTATTTGAAAGTAAATATTATTATCAGATTAAAATAACATGGGTGTAAGTGCTGCAAACATGCATGCTGCTCACCTTCTCCATTCAGCCCGGAATAGAAGAGGGACACGACAGAGCCTTCAGTTCAAAACAGTTCAGTTATGTCATGGCACACTGTAATAATACTGTTTAATGCTGTGAAATCCTTAATTTTTTCACTGTGTTGCTGTGATATTACAGACCTTGTTGTGATATAACGGCAGGTTTTAGATTGCAAGATTTTACTATAAAATAAGAGTTAAATGCTGTAAAATCCAAGGATACTGTAGTTTTTACAGGTATTCATCGGGATATTACAGGGAAACTCATTTACAACAAGTTACTGTAAAATAATACTTTTAATTATTGTGAAATGCTGGTAATTTCTAACAGTGTACAGGTTTTTACAGTAAGCCTACTTACTTTGAAATGTGTTTAATAATTTTTATTTGCTCCCAGTCCGTTTCACACAGCCTGTCGCAGCCGTTAAAATAAATGCGTTTCATTTTTCTTATGTAAGGTTGAATATTATGAGCAGTTTGGTAGGGATGTTGAAATACTAAAATTTAATATGAACGTAGGCTATCTATTTTAGGTTAGTAGACTGTAGCTTTCTTATAGGCCTACCACAGAGACTGTAGTCATGTTCTGCCCCACGTTTTGCACTGTGGTATTGAGGGGAGTTTTCAGCAGCCTAAATGTTGAGATTCAGTCTTTCAACCCCTATTTGAGCACATTTTATGGCATTAATGGATTTTTCATTTCATTGCAGTATGAAGTTAATTTAGAACAATGTTTGGAACACTTTTGAGTGTGTTAAATAAATTAATCTCATTTTTTAAAGTGAGGACAAGTTTTTTAAATTGAGGTGGAACGACCACTTCTTCAGTGCCCGTGCCTTTTAATGTAGAAACGCTGACACAGCCGAGCTGAAAGAATAAGGCTGATATTTTCATACAGCTCATAAGAACACATCAAATCAACGCATTATTATAGACTGCGCCTGTTCATTTAAACATTCACACTGTCGGCGAATTTCTGTCTCCCTGCAAGTGTCAGCTGCAGCTGTGCTAGACTCGACCTATGTCATATTTCTGTATGTTACAGTTTGCTCGTTTGTAAAATATGACGCTCTGATGCCAGTGGACTTTTTCACGTTTGTTATTGGTCATCTGCTGCTAACACCGCCTCTTGTATGTGAACGCGCTCACGGCTGAATTGGGAAACCCTGGGATGAGTTACGGAGTTGATAACCAGCTTCGTGGTACAGTTTATCCCGACAGAAAAACATATACAACAGGGACTAACGAGCAGGGTGGGAGCAACACAGGTGAGAGAGAGGCTGACGAGGCAGGCAGGCAGACAACAGGGAAAACAGAGACAGGCAGGCAGGCATATTACTAAGGGGGAACACACATAACAACACAGAAGTACACAGACCAAGAGAAATCACTAAGACAAGTAAGTAAACTAAAACATGCAGATGAATAAAATAATGAACAAGGCTAAACAACAGATCAGACCAAATAACCAAAACTCAGAGAGCGCTCAACATAGCTGACAGGCACACAGTGTGACACAGGACGTGTTAAAAGCTGCCCTTCCTTCCTCTTTACATCATTAATATACTGTACATTAACAGAGGTAAACCTGATAGATCTCCACGTTGAAATGAAGAAACGATTCATACTGTTGTTTTGAAAATGATGCATTAACATCTTAAAATATAGTTTATTGAACTTATAGTGAGGTCATGTTGTGGCCTGGTAGTACCTCCAATAGCCTACTTGTCCGCGGAAGACAAAAACAAAAGCTTTTAATCAAAACTCATAGCTTTATTCTACAACCATAGACTGTATAAAAGAAGTGGACGTAGTCATCGTGACGTCACCCATTGGTTTGTGGACTGCGGTTTTGAAGCCTCGAGTTTGGCCGATAGGGCGCGGCTATGTTGAGTTTTTGCAACCAGCCGACGTGACCATATTTGGACGAGACGGTTCAGCTAATGCGGAGCTAGCTAGTTTGCTTAGCTAGGTGCATCTGTGATTCACGTTAACTGTTGTAGCTTTTGTTGTTCAGACTGCAGGCCTTAATGCTCAATTCCGATTTTTTCCCCCGATCCGATTTGTTTGACAGTTCACATTATTGCTTAAATGTGGCCCATATCCGACTCCAGTGTGAACTGTCCGCGGCCTGAAAGTGACCTGCACCTGTATCGGATTTGGACCACATATGGAAGTGGCCCATATTCAGAACTGGAAAAGATCAGATTCCATGTGACTTGGCCAGTTCACACTGTCATAAAAATATAAGATGTGAGCAAAAAAATCAGATTTGGGTCACATTAGCCTGCAGTCTGAATGTAGCCTAAGATGCCAATTTGCAATATTGCAAACATCTGGGGCAAGTAGTGGACTGCTGTGTGTGTTTGTGTGTGTGTGTGTTTGCGTGTGTGAGAGGGGGAAATGTTGAATCACGTAATAAGCAATGATCTCTCTCTCTTTCTCTCTGCCAGTAACGCTAGTTAGTATGCTAGAGACCCCCACAAAGTAGGAGTGTATTTTTACTTTTGCTCTTACTCGTTTTTTTTTTACTCTTTACTCAGACAGGAAGTTTATCTAGACGGTCAGTGTATAACAAAGTATATTCTTAAAGCATAATTACTTATGTGCATTCTTTATCTATTAAAGTGTTTAAGTGTGTATTGTGATCATTATTTCTAAATGTACTCAAAATGATGGGAAATCTGAAAATTTTCTGGAAATTCTTTATGTAATGTTAGTTGTTAAAAACATTCAGAATGATAGAAGATGACCTTTGGTTTTAACACCTGGAGACGTGATGGAAAGTAAGTCGACAAAGTTCAACACACTGCAGTTTGCTGCTTAACCACAAGAACCTGCATCGGAAAGCTTGCAGGAAGTGAGCCTCTGTCAGCCGAGACCATAGGGTG
>NC_060150.1:53241555-53254501 GCF_021292245.1 Micropterus dolomieu | reverse complement strand
TGACTGTCACAGGTACTGATGAACACAAACTGTAACAGCACATTTAAACTATCTGATGACAAGTGAACGTGTCGAATAGTGATCCTAAAGGAGAGAATTTTAAGTGTGATTAATTGAAATCCGTGTATGATTCGTTCTTTGATTATTCTGTTTCAAAACGGAATCAGAAAACACAAAAAAAACCAAGTAATTTTATTGTTTTAAAACCAAAACTGAAAAATATTGATTTTGACATTTAATATGTCCGATTAGTGTAGCTATGTGTGCTTGATTAAATGTAATTAAGATGAGCTTGAACATAAGAAAAACAGCAGGCTCAACGTTCAGTTTATAACTCACTAACAAATGGAACAGGAACACCTCAGACGTTGCCTGAGAATCCTGTGGTTTTTAAGATTTCTTCAGAATCAAATTAATTCAGTGTTATTGTTTATTGATTTTTGGGTAATTTTCATTCATTAATTCAATATAGGCTGGGCTCATTTGGAGTAAAGCTCGGCTTTAAAGGTATGGATGAGCATTTAATGACAAATGAAGATGTCTTTAATGATTACTTTCTGACATTGTTTATGCCTAAGATTACCATATGTAGCCATTTTGCTACAATTAGTGTAAAGAAGACACAACGGCTGCAGCAGCCTCTCTACCATTCCCCCTGGCTGGATGAAGCCTGATGCTCCATATTTACACGATTCATGATGATACAGAAAAACAGAAATGAATGTCAAAAATAGCATATTGTCAATATTTTAGAGACTCCCCAAAAATATCACAAATCATGTTGTCAGAGGATTTAATGTCTTAAGAGGCGCCATTGATAGCCTTGATAAACATATTCGGGTATTTTCTTAGATCCGAACCAGCTGCTTCAGATCAGCTGAAAACAAATTGCCAACTGGATGCTGACGTCCTTAATCAATAGCTGACTGAAAATAGGAGTATCCCGATTGTTTGAGTGGCTAATAGGCAATGCAACAAGCCACAAAAAGGACATGTTTTTGCTCCAGTGAGCATATTTCAGTTTTTCCTTCACAGATCCAGATCTCCAGGTGCAGGTGATCAGATCAACAGTCTATCAGAATTATACTGAGGCAGAGCTGCTTTGTCACAACAGCTGTCGTCTACCTGATCATCCTTCCTACGTCTGGTTCAAGAATGGACAGAAAATGGAAAGGGTGGAGACATCTTCTTATAAAGATCAGTTTTATCCTGGAGACATCATCTCCTGTGCTGTAAAAGGACATGAGGATTTCCGCTCTCCTTCAGTGTGTGAGTTTAGTCCATGTTGTTGGGGGTAGGTGGTCTGTGAATATAATATACTATTATATTCACAGACCATTCTGGAGTCTTATAGATCTTATTGTAGACACAGCATTAATATTTATATTAATATTAATATATAATATAGAATATTTATACAAAGAACATGCTACTACCAGTAGAAAAGCAATATTGAGATTGGAAATGCTTTCCTATTATTTACATTTTTGTGATTCAGGAATATTTGAAGTATAAAACATCTTGTTGCTACATTTAATGTTTTGGTAGTTATAATGTTTCTGTTACTGAGACGCTCCATTACTTCTATTGATGACGTCAGGACCAATACATCTCTGAGTTAACTGAACAGTTTTTAACTGAGACAGAATGGATATTGTTATTGTTTTTCATAGTAAAACATTATAATGGCCTCACCAGTTTCTGGATTTATTCCTGACAGACTCAACAGACATCTTAGTAGTGCTAAATCTGAAACACAAAAGTGCAGCAACAACCACAGAAAAATGTGTAGAGTTGTTGAAAATTACAAATTACAGATGATTAATGGTCTGTTATTGGCTGTCAGTTTCCACCAGCAGGAGTCAAACCTGGGACATCTATCTATCTATCTATCACAGAGAAGTTTTAATGAAACATCTATGAGAACAAATTCTAATCTTTAAGTAATTCATGTTCAACTCTTCTCCAGATGCTCCAAAGCTTCCCTCTGTGTCAGTGAGTCCCTCTGCTGAGATAGTGGAGGGCAGTTCAGTGACTCTGACCTGCAGCAGTGATGCTAACCCAGCAGCTAAATACACCTGGTACAAGACAAATGTAAACCTCAAACCTCTCAGTAAAGAACCACAGCTTGTCTTCAGCTCCATCCAGTCCTCTGACTCTGGAGAGTATTACTGTGCAGCTGAGAACCAGCTGGGGAGGAAGACAACTAAATACATCATTAATGTGAAATGTGAGTGGAACAGCTTATTTCAAAATAACACACAGCTTAAATCTGTCCAGTCTTTGCAGGAGAAGATTTTACTGACCATGCCTACATCCTTCAGATCTACTTGCTTCACATTTACTGTCTGCTGTAATTCATTGAGCAGCTCCAGAGAGTGCTGAAGTCACAAACAGGGCCTCAGACCAACGTCCTGATAGTCTGTAGGTTTCTTCCCAACACTGGCAATAAACCTACACACAACTACCAGGACAAAGATACCCACTCAGTTAGCCTGACTGAGACCTCCTGTTAGCTTCAGCTAAACTTAAGACAGCATCGTGCCTGCCATTTGTTCATGTGTCTGTCTGTCTGCCTGTAAACAACTTGTCTGTCTGCGCCCAAAGCAGATTCATCCAGAATCAATCAGGCTCCCTGCCTGGAGGTTACGACGTGAGAGGACGCTGGCGCCATTTATTGGCCGCTTTTCCGTCTGCTATTCCTTCCTTTGCTCCTGTTTTGTTAGTGTTTGTGTTCACTGTACCCCTACCTCTGGACAGCCTTTCAGCTGGTTCCTGAAGCCGCTTGGGCATCTCGACCGGACTACTGCCTCGTCGGTTTCCCGCTAGCTAGCTGCTCGTGCTCGGACTTCTTAGATGACCTCGTTACATCCACAGAAGCTCTCGCCACAAGTTTGTTTATCTTCACCACGGACAATCCATTCCGTCCATCTGGTCCCCTGCACGCTCTGTCGCACCTCTCCCACGTCATCGGAATGCTTCTCCCACTGCATCACATAGAGCTGAGCGCACCGACAGGCTGCACAAAAAACCCGGACTGGACTAAATCACTATTCACACTTCACCTATGCCTATTCTCCAATCATTTGCAAATTCCCTCGCTGTCCCTCCTCAACTGCATTACCCCCCACACGCACTGTTAATTGGGACAACCTCAGATCTTTCCAGCCTGCCCCCATCTCACCACCGTCTCACCATGCCAACTTTGCCCTCCTCAACACCCGATCGATTAACAATAAAGCCCCTGCCCTCCATGACCTAATCCTCGACAACACGCTGGATTTCCTTCTGCTTACCGAATCCTGCCAACAACCCAATGACTTCTTCTCTCTCAACCACTGGCTACAATTACATCTGCAAACCCCGCCCCTCCCGTCGTGGTGGCGGCCTTGCCGTCATTTACAATCAGAACTTCCAGATCACCGAACTTACCCTCCCCTCAGTATCTTCATTTGAATATCTCCCCTTCAAAGCTCTTTCCTCCATGACAGTTATCCTCATCTACCGGCCACCTACCAAACCCTTCCTTCCTCTCTGATTTTACAGAACTCCTAACTCTAGCCTCATCTCTCTCTTCACGTCTGCTGCTACTCGGTGACTTCAACATCCATATAGACTCCCCCACCTGCAAGCTGTCATCAGAATTCACCATTTTACTGGAAAACTTCACTCTCATCCAACATTTCACATTCCCCACCCATGACAAAGGTCCCATCCTCGACCTGGTCTGCTCCACTAACCTACCAGTGCCCGATCTCCATCCATGCCTCTTTCCCCTCTCTGATCACAAACTGATACGGTTCACCATTCCTTCTCCATCCGCACGCCCTCACCTCCTTAGAGAAATCACCTTCCCGCAACCTTAGTTACCTCCTTAGTTTATCTAATCTATCTTCTTATTTGTTGTTGATCATATGAGGAATGACTCAAACCCCTAAGTCACTTGGTTACGGGCACTCCTCCAGGCACTCCCTGAGATTAGAACTCTTAAAGCATCAATGTACACTCTGGAGTCAAATGTACCACCACAAGCTGTAGTTCTGTGAAGGCCCTCTAGGGGCATTGTTGATTGCGAATTTTGAAGATATTAGGTGCGTTTGACTTCATGCGGCGCTGCGCAGCACTGACTTAATGTCTTGCAAGCTGGACTTAAAATAAGGCATGCTGGTTAGAAATTGTGTCCGACTTTTGCCGGCGCTGCAAAACGTCACCATGTCACATGACATTAAAACCTCGTGGGAGCAAGGCGGCTGCAGGCGCGGAGTCCGGTGGCTGCAGTTGCTTTTCCCCAGCTGCACCAAGTTGGAACCACACTTTTGCCTGGTCTCACGGCATTTTTCTTTGCAGATGCCGCGAGCTCAATCATTGATCTCAGCTCACAGTAAGCTCACGCAGGTAGAATGTGTCCGACTTGACGGCGCCGTTTTTATTCCCCGCCCCTGCAGTCACCTGCAGCTCCTTACTGATATTCGTTATTTCCACCTCTCCTCTACGTGACTGGGATCTGTATTCTTCACTGGGTTTGAGACATCTTGCTAAATATATTTAATGAATCCCTTTTGTAGCTCAGACTTCCCCCAACCTTCGGCGGATCGGTGAATTTAAAGTTTCTCAGCCTGGTCTGTCTCTTCAGACAGACCAAATACCTTTTTACAGTGTGACAGATGGATCCAGGTAGTTCTTTCAGCAGTTTTTAGTGCTGTGGAGGTGGTGAGGAGGACTTGAAACAGGCCGTCCAACGTGGGACTGGACCCGTTTTTCCTCTTTATGGCTTTGATCAATACCCGGTCTCCCGGCTGTACCACTGAGTCCTCTGTTGCCATACGCTGTACCACTGAGTCCTCTGTTGCCATACGTCATCTCAAAAGGAGTCTGTCCTGGTGATGTTGGTGTGATATGCATGCTCACTACTAGTAGGGGGAGACAGAACAACCAATTCTTTCCTGTCTCCTCCATAGTGTTCTTCAGTTTTGACTTAAGCGTTCCATTATGTCTTTCTATTCGTCCTGCAGAGTGTGAGTGGTATGCAAAAAATTTTTTTTCAATCTTAAGTGCTTGTGCAATAAGTGAGATGGCAAAATGTGTGCCATTATCACAGGATCTGTCCATTTTGTGTGTGCTTTACATTTGCATATTGCAACTTTTTTAGGTAGTTGTATTGCTGCAATTAAGTTAAGTATAAGGTCTCTATGATTTATTGGCTTCCCTGTAGAGGTAACCATACCTCTGTTTTTCCAGTGTTGCGTAAACACATGGACAGTTGAAAATACATATTGACTATTAGAGTAGATATTGGCTATTTTACAGTCAGGTCCATAAATATTGGGACATCGACACAATTGTAATCTTTTTGGCTCTATACACCACCACAATGGATTTGAAATGAAACAAACAAGATGTGCTTTAACTGCAGACTTTCAGCTTTAATTTGAGAGTATTTACATCCATTAAGGGACCAAAAGTAATGGGACAGATTAACAATCATAAATCAAACTTTCACTTTTTAATACCTGGTTGCAAATCCTTTGCAGTCAATTACAGCCTGAAGTCTGGAACGCATAGACATCACCAGACACTGGGTTTCATCACTGGTGCTGCTTGTTCTTGGGGCATTTTCCCTTCAGTTTTGTCTTCAGCAAGTGAAATGCATGCTCATTCGGATTCAGGTCAGGTGATAGACTTGGCCATTGCATAACATTCCACTTCTTTCCCTTAAAAAACGCTTTGGTTGCTTTCGCAGTATGCTTAGGGTCACTGTCCATCTGCACTGTGAAGCGCCGTCCAATGAGTTCTGAAGCATTTGGCTGAATATGAGCAGATAATATTGCCCGAAACACTTCAGAATTCATCCTGCTGCTTTTGTGAGCAGTCACATCATCAATAAATACAAGAGAACCAGTTCCATTGGCAGCCATACATGCCCACGCCATGACACTACCATGCTTCACTGATGAGGTGGTATGTTTTGGATCATGAGCAGTTCCTTTCCTTCTCCATACTCTTCTCTTCTCATCACTCTGGTACAAGTTGATCTTTGTCTCATCTCTCCATAGGATGTTGAACTGTGAAGGCTTTTTTAGATGTTGTTTGGCAAACTCTAATCTGGCCTTCCTTTTTTTGAGGCTCACCAATGGTTTACATCTTGTGGTGAACCCTCTGCATTCACTCAAGTGAAGTCTTCTCTTGATTGTTGACTTTGACACACATACACCTACCTCCTGGAGAGTGTTCTTGATCTGGCCAACTGTTGAAGGGTGTTTTCTCCACCACAGTTGTTTTCCGTGGTCTTCCGGGTCTTTTGGTGTTGCTGAGCTCACCGGTGCGTTCTTTCTTTTTAAGAATATTCCAAACAGTTGATTTGGCCACACCTAATGTTTTTGCTATCTCTCTGATGGGTTTGTTTTGATTTTTCAGCCTAATGATGGCTTGCTTCACTGATAGTGACAGCTCTTTGGATCTCATATTGAGAGTTGATAGCAACAGATTCCAAATGCAAATAGCACACTTGAAATGAACTCTGGACCTTTTATCTGCTCCTTGTAAATGGGATAATGAGGGAATAACACACACCTGGCCATGGAACAGCTGAGCAGCCAATTGTCCCATTACTTTTGGTCCCTGTTGTATTTCCTACGCCGTTCACCTTATTTGGATGTAAATACCCTCATATTAAAGCTGAAAGTCTGCAGTTAAAGCACATCTTGTTCGTTTCATTTCAAATCCATTGTGGTGGTGTATAGAGCCAAAAAGATTAGAATTGTGTCGATGTCCCAATATTTATGGACCTGACTGTATCTCAGGCTGGTTTACATGCTTCTGTTAAAGCCACTTATTCAGCTGCTTGTAATAAATTCAAATAATGTAATGTTTTGGTAGTGGCATTAATACTTTGTCTTGAGTCACTACAGCAAATCCTGTTGCATTCATACCATCTGGAGTATTGTGCGTCATCATGTGGTGTGTCAGTCAAGTCTGGTCGTGGTACAACACTTTGTGTTATTTCTGACAGGCAGTCAGGTGGTGTTCCATCAGTTTCTAACGGTAATAAAGTTGATGGATTCAGAGTTGTACATCAAATGTGGTTGTGACAACAGTACAGTCATGCATGAAAGATGTCTGGATGGTGGAAGGTGAGAGATCTTATTTTGTAACAGTATTATAGCTATAGCATGTGTTACACCCTGGATGCAACCACCACTGCTTGCACACACAGAGGTAAGGCTCTAGCCACAGTCTCAAGGTTGCTAGAGTAGTAGGCAATTGGCCTCTGTTTTCCCCCATAGCTTTGCATCAGTAGTGAGGTCATAAATCCATCTTTGCAGTCTACTGTTTGTACAAACCCTTTTGAATAGTCTGGTAAGCCTAACCCCGCTGAGCATACTAATAACTGATAATGGAGTATCATATATATTAATGCAGATAAGGTTTCTGTTATAGCTGCATAATTTGAAATCCAGCTCCTGCAGAAGTTAGTCATCCCTGAAAGGACATCATTTGTCATTTTGTTCTAGGTTTTGGAGCCTGCAAAATAGAAGCTTTCCATACATCGTCTAAATGTTTCCCTTCTTGTGACAGATAGTAGCCCATATATTTGTGGGCTTTGCAATAATTGTAGATTGTTTTTGTTGCCTTTCTGGTCTTTGTCTGCTAGAAAACATAGCAGTGCCAATGTGTCTGTTTTACAACTCTCCTTTGTAGGAGAGGCCAGCAAAATGTCATCCACATTGCGTCATATCTGACTCTTTCCTGGAGGGTTAAATTTGGCTGAGTTAGCAGACATTGCTTGGGAGAAAATGGTTGGGGATTTGACAGAATCCCTGTCTCGTCTCCTCAATGTTACTGTTGCTCTTGCTTCTGTATAACCTGCTTTTTCTTTTTTCTCATCATTCTTACCACACTCTTTTTCTATCTCTTGGACTAATCTTGTACATGGTACGCTTAGTTTCCCTTTAAAGCCAAATTTCTTTCCTTATATCTGCAAATGTTTCATAATTCCTTGCCCTCTCTGTAACATGTACTACCCATTTCCTGTTATTTCACTGCTCTGTCGCTCACAACAGTTGTTCCCCATTATTATAGTCAGTTTGTATGGAATTCACCCGAGCAACTGACCCAATCAGTAAGACGATGCAACAAAGGTTTCCGCAGCAAAACAGTTTGGTTGACACCGTTTGTTGTCTTTACTGGGTTACTGTTAATATCCACCTCCCACACGTACAACAAGAATACATTCAACACACAAGACTTTTCACACAAAATATTGGTACCCTCTTTTTTTTTTCTTTACTGAAATTTCTAACATTTCTTTTCTCTCTGTTTAACGTGCACACGGAGTTATTTATTCCTGTAGTCTTCGTGGAGTCCCAGACTCTTTGGAATCCCACATTCCTTACTTATTAACTTAACGTTACTGCTTCCTTACTCTGATTATTCTGTACTAGATTAAAGGATATATTTCTCAAAATATAATTTTAAGGAGCCTCATCAGAATATCATCACCGTTTTGTCTTGAACGTTTTAATCTTTAAGTAACATTTAGTCTCTCCTAAGAGTCCAGTGATTCCGTCTCGGTGTAGGATCCCATCACCCTCCCCCTTCCAGTGGATCCTGGCCTCTATATGACAGCAATTCAACTAGAGATCTTTCTTAAGGAGTCCCAGACTCCCGTATGCACGGTTTCAGGTCCCAATCCTGTATGGAGGAGGGACACTGGGATCCAGCTCGAAGGACCATGCTGTTAGAAAATCTTTATCAAAGAATGACAGAGTCACTGGAATCTTCTTCAACAAACATTTACTTGCAAGAATTCAATGCATGCACAATGAGTACAGAATTGACTGGCGAGAAGAGCTGGACAGTCTGTTTGTAAGCAGTAGGTTAGTTGGTTACACCTATAGTTTTTCATGTCATACAAAGTAGTCGGTAACCTTTTTCTAGGTGCATCACATGTCACACAGCTGTAGGAAACAGTTGTTATTTAGGGTGCACCATGTCTTTCACCTGTAGGCCTTTTCTGTCTATATCTGTATACAAGTTCCTGTTTTATAAGTTCAGTGAAAGTATTAAGCCTTTCCTGTTTAAGACAGGTTTGCAACAATTTTAAATACTCAAGCACAGCACATTTTTCTAACAACCATACAAATGCCTTCCTTGCCCACTGAACAGTTAATACTGCATTTTGACTAAATGCCACAGATACAATTTAGTCACTACAAGGTTTATCCCCTACCATGTTGGGAATCTGTAGCACAGCTTATCAAGTACAGCATTAGTAGAAAGGCATCAGATGAATTAGAACATCTCCTGATGCATTATGTGTTTTCAGTGTTCCTCTGGTGCCCCTCACAGGAGGTGGCCCTCAGAACAACAACCTTGTTTGCTTGGAAACTGTTGTATTTCTCTACATGTTCTCCTCCAGATGCTCCAAAGCTTCCCTCTGTGTCAGTGAGTCCCTCTGCTGAGATAGTGGAGAACAGTACAGTGACTCTGACCTGCAGCAGTGATGCTAACCCAGCAGCTAATTATACCTGGTACAAGGAGAATGAAGACTCACCAAAAGCATCAGGACAGAACTTCACCATCACTGACTTCAGAGCTGAACACAGTGGGAATTATTACTGTGAAGCCCAGAACGAAAGAGGATATTATAAGTCCACCTTACATCTGATTGTTTTAGCAGGTACGTTTCTCCATGACACTACTTGGCTGATTAACAGAAGAGCATCACCTGGCAAACTGATTCATGAATCAAATCCTACTAATGAGGTCCAGAACAGTTTATCTAATAACTGTCTATCTCCATTTCTAGATAAAACAACAATGATAATAAATATCATCAGGTTGAATCTGGTGGTTGTGATGCTGATCCCTCTGCTTCTGTTTTGTCTGTGGATGAGGTGAAACTATAAGAATAAATCAGGTCCATTACTGATCTTTTACTTTGAAGTTTTTGAGTTATCCATTCATTTTTTTATTTATTTGTTTTTTGATTCAATTCAGGAAGAAGAGCTCCACTGCTGAACCAAATGAACAGATAGAGACTATAGAGGTGAGAAAGCTGTTGGGCCACAGTGACAAAATTTACTCTGGGTTATAATTTGCTGGCTTATACATTCATTTTGATATAAAAATCCAATTGTTCAAATTCGATTCATGAGGCATTTGACTCTCATCTTCTTTTCTCTTCCCATCAGCTGGAGTCTTGTCCTGATTGTACCAACGCCTCAGCCTTGAACCAAAACTGTGTATAACTTTCTTTTGATGCTGTCAAAACAGAGGGGACTCACCTAGATGGAAACAGAGAGAAGTACAACATTGAAGTAGTCCAGTGGACGAGGGCTGCGGAGGATGAGGGGGAAGTGGATAGATTTGGCTTTGCCTCCAAATGTTTTGACTTCTATTTTTCATTATCAGCAGCAGGCTGATTGAAATAAACAGCCAGCTTCCACAACAACTCTGCAGTTTGATCATCATTTCAGTTTCCTCTCACTGCTGCAGAGGGCGACAGTGTGCAGAAAGTTTTGGATTTTAGCTTTAAACAAACTCCCGGTGTTATTCAGAACAAAGTTTGTAAATATCAGTAATGAACAAAAATACAATTTCTCAAATGTTAGTAGAGATCAGGTTCATTTCTTTGTTTAAAAAAGTGTATAAAGTGCTCCTCAGCCTTTAAACAGGTTCAAATTGACACTGATCACCCAGAACATTATGTACAGAACATGGCCACTGACAGGTGATGTGAATAACATGATTATCTTGTTACCATGGCACCTGTCAGTGGGGGGGATAAATCAGGCAGCAGGTGTACATTTTGTCCTCATAGTTGATGTGTTAGAAGCAGGAAAAATGGGCAGCGTGAGCGTGCCAAATTGTGATGGCGAGACGACTGGGTCAGAACATCTCCAAAACAGTCAGCAGAGATCAGTACCTATCAGAAGTGGTCCAAGGAAGGAAAAGCTTTCAACATGGTCATGGACGGCCAAGGCTCATTGATGCATGTGGGGTGTGAAGGCCGGCCCGTCTGGTCCGATCCAACAGACAAGCTACTGTTGGTCAAACTGCTGAAAAAGGTGATGCTGGTTCTGATAGAAAGGTGTCAGAACACACAGTGAAGTCCATGCCTCGACGGGTCAGGACGGTTTTGCGTCAAAAGGGAGACCTACATTATGACGAGGTGGTGGTCATAATGTTATGGCTCACTGGTATATGTCAGCCTGAGTCACAGGCCCTGTTCTATTACACCAATAATATCTCTTTCATAGAGATTGAAAAGAGTTTTTCTATCCTGTGTGTTCACAGTATAATGAACATGTGTTGCTTTAGTAGAAACAAGAGGTGGATGATTATAGAGATCTTGCTGGCAGTGGCCAAAGCAACACTATCTCTCTGTCTCTCTCTTTAAGATGTAGGCTACTTGTCTGTTAAAGGTCCAGTGTTTACAATTTAGGAGGATCTATTGACAGAAATGCAATATAATATCCATAACCATGTTTTCAGTGGTGTGTAAAGACATAATGAACCATTGTGTTTTTATTTGATTGAGTGACTTCTATCTACATACACCGTGGGTCTTCTTGAATAGAGGTCACCAAGTTGCGCCGCCATGTTTCTGCAGTAGCCCAAATAGACAAATTATTATTATTATTTATTAGAAGACACCAGGAACAAGAGCATATAAAGCGTGTTGGAGAGGTGACTGATGGTGCGTTCATGAATAATTAAATTTTTTCCTCCCTTATATCTTTATTGCAAAAAGAGAAATAAAATGTACATGGGACATAAAGAAGTATACAAAACTTTGATTTGTAGAAAATCATGTATTATATATACTAGGGCTGTCCCCGACTAAGGATTTACACAGTCGAATCAGAATTGTTAAGTCTTGCCTATAGTCAACTGACAGTCGAATCATATGACTGCAGTCTCTATTTCTTACTCACTGTTACTTACACTGTACATTTACAGCTGAACTGAGGCTTATTGTTGACCCTTTTCTCTCTGCTCGCCTGCCATTCACCAGTCTTGTGCCGAGTTTTGCGTGCACGCGTGCCTGACAACTAACTGCACCTTGCGGTTTAAAAACGATATAATATTCTTTGTGAGGTTCATCAATGGTGATAAATGATCCAAACGTCCTGCGAGGTGCAGAGCTGGAGCTCCATCTCTTTAGCAGGTGTTCCTCTGCTACTACACACACACACACACATTGCGCCTTAAGGGTTAGGGTTACAATTTTGGATTTATAAATGCACTTTAAAAACATTTATGAAATGCGTCACATGTTTATTTACAGCATTATATGTTGAAGTGTATATTGTAATAGGCAGCATGTTAACTTATTGGGAGGAAACTGGTTCTATTTCAAATCAGACATTGAGCACCCCCATATCACCAAAATGGTATGGTCCTCATTTCATAACGCTGTTTCGAAGCTTCGACTGTGAGACTGACAGTCGATTCAGGCTCCTCCCATCGAAGTATCGAATCTTTGACTATTCGGGGTCAGCCCTGGTCTATACATATTTTGCAAACATGTAATTTGTAATATAGTTATAAGGGTTAGTTTGCTGTCCATGTAGAGTGAACTAGATGTCTGCGTGTTGTTTATATGCTCTGATGATGCTAATCCAACACATCTTTGTAGTAGCATCCATGTTAATTCCACATTCAGACAGAGCACATGAACACACTGAAGTTGGAAGAACTACTTCACAACTTGCATGTGAATGCACCGTGAGCCGCTGACTGCAACTTGCAACCCTCACCACTAGATATCACTAAAACTTACACACTGAACCTTTAAACTAAGTATTTGAATCTTGACCACAGTGAAGTAACTAACATTTTGGGAGATTTACTGTGTAGTTTTCAAGAAGAGCATGAACTTTATTTATCTGGAGGGAAATTGTTGTGCAGCAGTTGCAATACAAAGCAGGAATAAATGCAA
>NC_060150.1:53240681-53241455 GCF_021292245.1 Micropterus dolomieu | reverse complement strand
GCGTGTGTGGACGTTGATTGTTTCTGTTTCTCACTGAGTCAGGGCTCCATGTGAAGGAATTGAGCAGACTATTTCTACTATATAAGTATGTTTAGTGGCGATCATCAGCTCTAGAGTAGCACTGCCTGCTCTGTGTTACTGCAGTCAAAGATGTAGTTGTTCTAGTATTGTTTCTCTGTCAGGTGTATAAAGTCCAACACTGCACACTAACAGAGGCATCTGTGCCTCCAAAGGTTCACCAGTGGACATTTCTTGCACGTACAAGAGTCATGAACAAGATGTTGGATCCATGTGTTAATGTTTGTCCTTCTCCTGCACGAGACAAACACAACCAGGACTCACTCATAAAACAAAACTGTTTCTGCATCATGCAAAACAACAGGAAGAATAATAAAGATTATAAGAATAATAATCATTTTTTCATTTCATCTTGCAGACTTGAGATTTACAGATTTTCATCTGTAGATGAATCCTAATAATGTAAAGAGGAAGGAAGCCAGGGCAGCTTTTATCATACCAACTATACCAACCACAGAAAAAGAAACTGGTCAAAGACCACATCCTGCCTTTTTCATTACAGATATTTATTGTGACTAACTGACGTACAAGACTTCTCATATATGTGATCTATCTATATGTGAGCTCATTTAACAGATGTGAGGAGCAGCTATGAGTTTACCAGCAGCAGCGAGTGGATTTGTTGTCTTCCTTCTCTCTGTACAAGGTACTGTCCATCTACATTTATAATGTGAGACATTTAGCACATTTGATGTG
>NC_060150.1:53231861-53240581 GCF_021292245.1 Micropterus dolomieu | reverse complement strand
ACAGGCAACTGTTTCCTAACACATTAGTAAAACTACTTTATACTTCTGTTAGCACTCTTTGTAACAGAGGTGGGGGACTCAAGTCACATGACTTGATTTGAGTCGATGCACGTATGAAGACTTGAGACTATCTTGACTAAACAGACAGAAGACTCGACTTTGACTTGAGACAGATTTTTTTTGCATTTGCTCATTCCAACATTTGCGCATAATACTGCAACCATGTGTGCTTCACATAACGTTAGCGGACTGGTTCTCCATAACAGCGGCGTAGAAAAAGACTGTTACGTGTGGTACAACACAGACATTCAAGGGTTCTGTTGCCGATGACGGTAGCTCAAAAATCAGTGACACCACCACAACAACATCCTACTTCATCCGTCAATATGGAACCTATAAAGAAATTGTCAGGATCTGTCCTCGATAGCTGGGTGGCGAGGCAACCGTGTTTGTGACTCTGACTTTAGACGGATTGCCAGGATCTTCTTCTGCATCCTCGTGGTGGTAGGACAAAAGGCGCTTTTCGACCAAAAGTACCCGGGACTTTTAAGTCCCCAGATCTCTTTTCAAGGAACTAAAAGGTTCCTTCAGCCCACTGTTGTGTGCGTTTCCACCGTGGTCCAAAGACCTGCGAAGTTTAGTCAAATTAACCAGCTGGCGTAGACTGTAGGCCTGGCTGTACACAGCGATGCACAGGCATCCTTATTTGTAACCACGATCCATGATCAACATTTATAAATGAACATCAGATTTGACTGGAATATAATGAAAAACTATAGGCTTTGCTTGACCAATAAAGCAGGTTTTTTGTGTGGGAGCTATAATGAGGAGACACGCGATAAAGTTTGTTACACATTTAATAACAAACTGGATAAAACCATAAAGTTCTTAAAATAACTCCAGCACAGAGAAAGCAGCACAAAAATAAAATCCCGACAGTTTGGAAAGTTAATACAACATTTCCAGCCAACAAGAGCTGCAGATCAGCTGCAGGACTCATGTCTGTGTCGCCTGAGCGTCGGAGGAACGTGAGCTTTATTACCTACTGTAATCAGCTGTTCAGCTGGTTTTGAAGAGAAGGAGACCAACTTCAGCTCTGTGTAGAAACTTCCTAACTGATGAAAACTTAAAAACAACAACTCTGGACCCAGTAGTAACTCCATCAGCTGTTCGCTGTAAACCCACCCAGGTTGGCTGCTATTTACATTTAATGCCAACGATTGATCTCAGGTGGACAGCGGTGAGACGTGTGCTATTGTGATTTATTGGTTAACAATGGTGGAAAAGAGAGGAGCAGTAGCAGACAAACACCCGACATTCTCCAGTTAAAGCCAGTAGCCTCTACTTGCCCATTCAGAAACTCACTGCAAGGCAGGCCCCACTCCCCAAAGTACCGGTACTTTCGGAAAGTACTAACCCCCGAGCAGGGTCTTTTTAGGGAGTAAAATGAAAATCCCAGAACTACATTTAGACCCTGGTCCCTCTGGTGGGAACGCAATGAGTTCCTCCAAAGGTTCCTAGTTCCGGTGTTTAGTTCCTTTGGTCGAAACGCAGCTAAACATTAACACAAACTCAAAAGGCCCCCAGCGTTGAAAACTGAACTTTGTCAATAAAGGCAAGTGGAACCGAGGTCAAACTGAGCTCAAAGAAATTAAAAAAGGGTTTATTTACCTGCGCACTTTAGTTTGTTATTTTTCATAACTGTTTTTTATATGCTTTGTAATGTTACTGTCACCACAAAATAGCTTTAGCTCTGTAAACTTATACACAAGTCACCAAAGTACATGAAACATCTCAATAATTGTGCAAAACGGGTTGGTAATGAAGCAGGGACTTAGCTAACACAAACAAACACTTTACTACACTCTGCAAATCTCTGACATGTTAGCGGAGTATTACAATCATGCTAATTTTGTTTAACAATGACAACATACCTGAAAATGGGAAGGAATAATCACGAGAGTGAAAGGAGATTTTTCCTCAGCAAGAACTTTTACTCTAATGAGGAAAATACCGCAACATCCACAGGCATGTGGGCGGAGATCAACTCCTAGATCATAAATGAACACTTTTACGTTCCAAATTACACAATCAATAACGAAATAAACAATGTAATCTGTATTTACCTGAACGTTCCAATCGAACCTTTATTTAATATAGTCTTTAGGTGTTTTCAAGATGGCTTCGGCTGACTTTTGCAGACTTATTAGTCAAACATGAGCTGCCGCATCTACAGGGGTGGAGTATATATAACAACACCGTCAAGTCGGACTCAAGTCTACTTTCCATAGAGTGCGTGAGTTTACTGTGAGCTTAGAACAATGGATGATCTTGCGGCTAAAGGTGGTTCTAACTTGGTGAGGGCCGGGGAGAAAAGCAACTACGGTCACCGGAATCAGAAAACTGCAGCCACCTTGCTTTTGCAAGGTTTTAGTGTAATGGTGACGTTTTTCAGCGCTAGCGTGCAAAAATTCTAACCAGCATGACTAATGTTAAGTCCTGCAAACATCACGTTAAGTCAGCGCTGCGAAGCACTACATGAAGTAGTGATGTGTCGTTCAATGAACGTTTGTTCATAAGACCTAATCGTGTGTATGACTCGGGAGGAACGGGTTGTCTCAGTGAGTGATTCGTTCATTTTCACGCATGCGTGAAGGATCTTGGACTCTTACGTTCACTCGTCAGACGGCAGCTGCATGGGCTCTGTCAGCACAGGAAACAGAACTGATTAGTTCACGACTCATAGCAACTGTGGGTCTCTGGGTTTGAGTCGTTCATTTTTCACGTGACAGCTCGGCTACTGTGGTGTAGGAATGAACTACTTGTTCACCGCTCACATGGGTCCTCCTCAGTCTTTTGTTCATTCAGCAGATTGACTTACTGCCAGCACCGGGGAATGAGAGGCAAGTCGGTTGTCAGGTAACAGTCACTGGACTGACATATATCTAATATCTATTTTGATAATTTTGTGACATTTAATAAAGCATAACAATATTACAGTGCAGTCATGTTTTGCTAAGTTATAGTTTTAACACAGCTGCACCGGAACTTTAGTCCTGTTAGTGTTTACAGCTAACAGCTGATGAGAGTTGTTCTGGGTCCACTTCAGAGCCTTGACAGGGTTCTACCGGGAGCTGAATTACCTCCGACGTCATCTCCTCTCCAAAACAAACAGACCCGGTGATTAAAACATTAAAACACAGCCACATAGCAACGTTAGCCCTGTGGTGTGTTACAGCTAACAGCTGATCCAGGTCCACCAGAGAATATAACGTAACATTTACAGAGCTGTGCTGCTGTTTCACAGCTCCTGATTGGTAAACAACCTGGCTGTGTTTGAGAGCGATGTGTTCATGTTTGTTTCTCTGTCTGCAGAATCAGGACCTGATGTGGCCCTGCGTCCAGATCTGCCAAACTGCTGCATTTAAATAATGTGTTAATATTTCTTTGTTCCTCTCTCTGTGCTGGAGTTCTTTTAAGAACTTGGTACCTTGATGCAGATTCTTATTAAATTTTAGTGGATTGCATATAGACAACATATTTCTGTGGTTTTTACATGGTTTGAATTTGATGATAGAGAGTAATCAAGAGGTGAATTTGTGCATTATACTTTGTCAATTAAAGCATGCCAGGCAGCCTTCCGTGTTTGAGAACGGCGCTGTTTTTTAATCGCCCACTAGAGGGCTGCAGCGCCACAATAACCAGCCTACTTAAAATGAAAGAAATAAACGAAATCACTCAAAAAAGATTAATTTATTTTAATGAACGAGATTTGAAGATTTGAGTCTCTCAAAAGAGTCGAACTTGCCATCACTAACATGAAGTCAAATGCACCTGATGATTCGAGCACACGGTCTTTGTTGCTACCTGGTGGCTGACTCTTTGCAGCCCCACAGACATGTAACTGTGTGTTCACATACAACACAAATTTAATCCTTGCGACGCTTTCCTCGCAGGGGACAACTGCCAAGTATAAATACTTCGTAAAAGCAATGAATTTTGATTTGTATTTCCCCAAACCTCAGCACAATAATTTAAATACGGTAACGCCAGTGAACAATACAAAATGTGGAGTGATTTGTGATCCAGAATGTGCTTTGCTTTAGGCAGGACTGGAGTACTTCTAGACAGTTTTGTTTGGATATGTTTTATGTGAGATTTACAGCAAATGTTGTCATCTATAATAAATTTACAATTTATTTTCAAATAATCTTTCTTTGTTGACACCTTTTATCTGTAACTGAGATTGATTTATAATTGCCAATCATCATGAATTTAGTTTTGTTCAAATTTTGTGATAACTGTTTTACTATCTGAATTCTGAAGTGATTAAATCCAGGAGTCGCTGTAAATTTTGACCAGAACCAAAAATGTTTGTGTCGTCTGCAAATAATGCAAATGTCATTAGTTCAGATACTTTATATATGTTATTTTTATAGAGGATAAATCATATTGGTCCCAACACTGACACTTGTTGCCTGTCTTTTAAATAACTGCTTAACCAATTCAGCACTATATTACTGAGTAATGGTATGGCTTCTGACCTCTCAAAGGAGACCAGAATTATGCATCCAGGCCTAATGGTTGAGGCCTTTTTCCTGGAAATAGGGACAGTTCTATCACCTAAATTATAAAACGGGTAGGTCAAATCAAGCAAACTGATTGGTTCATAGTAGTGATATAATGAGCGTATATAATGGGTATGTCGTCGAATTCCTTTGCACAGATCCGTATCACTACTCGACAAACAGGGTTTGAGTTATAATCTGAGCTTTGTGTGGGGGGGTCTCACACCCCATTTACACCTGGTATTAAAATGCGATCTGATACAGATGTGATAGGCGACAGATCGCATTTTACCGGCTGAGATAAATAAATAAATAAAATAATAATAATAATGAGAGAGAGAGAGAGAGAGAGACAGAGATAAATCATTGCTTATTACGGGATTCAACATTTCTCTCTCTCACACACACGAAAACGCACAAACAAACACACACAGTAGTCCACTGCTTGCCCCAAATGTCTGCGATATTGCAACAAAATTTAAGTTTTAATAGCCTGTTCAAAAGACTATTGCTGGTTGGTATAATATTAAAATGTTATTATTTTCGCATTTCACACATTAGCAAGCATGTTATCATATAAGTTGAAGTTACCAAAATCAATATCCTGACGCTGGACAGTTTTTAGTGGCTGCACAACAAACGGCAACGTGCAAATAGATATAAATAGTTCTAATAATTCTAGCCTTTGATGTATGTTGCATGCAATCGTCATCCATTATGTAGCCTACCGGCAGCCTGGTGGGACTACTTTTTGTATTCATGAAGAAATGTCTGTTGATGAAATAAAGTCAAATTGTAGTGCGTCTGTTACCCTACTTTATTTTTGCCATACTTGGTAACTGTATAAAAGCAATAGATCACTTCAGGCCGTGATATACACTCATTTTACAGTTAAGGGGCATTGTTCGGCGAGCTATTGCTTAAACAATAAGCTCAGAATTGGGTTTATTGCCATGTAGGTTTTAACTTGCAAGGAATTTGCTTTGGTGCATAAATAAGAATTACATAAAATAAAAGCTAATTAAAAGAAAGTACTGTAACCACAACAGTAGGCTAACAATGTGATGTCTTTTCATAATAAAGCAACAACAGTCCCCTTTCATTCTACTTCTGTTTATTTCTGCTTCTAAACAAGCCAAGAATTTTCTGAGCCACAAGTCTCTTGATTTAAGTTAAAATGTTACAACATTACTCAGAATGTAATGGCAGAACAACAGCTGTACGAACATTAAAACTAACAGCTGTGAGCCTTTCCTCTGCTATTGTTGCTGGAGTTGTCTGCTGCGTTGGCTGCACTGCTCTCTGAAAACATTTGGTCACATTTTCAATTCTCCATTCGCAGAGTTGAAAATTGAAACTCAGAATTCTAACTTTAAACTCAGAACTCAAATTGATTTTTCACATGTGTCGCTAATCCTCCTCTGTACAGTAATACCAAACACACCTGTGCTTTTTCTCACATGTCAGGGTTTGCAAAGTGTGTGGACAGGTTGAGGACCCAAATGCAGGACACAGAAGCAGAGCAGGAAGAGTTCTAGAGATGTATTAACGGGTATGCACAACTGGGAGTGGCAGAGTTCCAACAATTCGAAATAAAACAAGTAATCCAAACTGAGAATCCAAAGGGGGAGTCAAAAAACACACAACCTGATCAAAAGACTAAAATCCAGTATCCACAGGAACAGGCAGGGCTGAGCTGCTATTGGGGGGCGTTTGTTATTTGGAAATTCAAAGGCGAGTTTACAGTTAAGATTCACAACAATACGAGTTTAAACTTTAAACTACTTGCAAAAACTGTGGTCTGCAACATTAAAACCTGCCAGTTGCGACTGGACAAGACTGTGTATTTTTTCTCTGTCAGCTACTTGTGGTTAAGCTTCGTGCTGCCTTCACGCGAACGAGAAGTCAGAGTATCATCTCTAAAAATTTTATCCACATGGCGTTTACTGTGTAAACTCTGGAAAATTGACGTTCTCTTGCTTGGTGGAAAAGTGTTTATTTCTCTGAGGAATACACCGTGAACGTCTTGTTATCGCAGTGGTTACACATTTACAAGAGGAATATCCGCTGTCGGACTCACCCTGAATGCAACTTCGCTGCGACGCCAGCGAGTGACGTGGACCAACCTCGCGCTGTGAGTCGCAGACAGTTTGTGCCAAAGCGGACATACTGTAGTTTCAGTAGGCTATAAAAATGCAACGTTAAAAACTGAAGCTCTGTCTTGGTCTGTTGGGGATTGTAAGCTTTATCAGAGGTGCTGAAGTTAATGTGTGTGGAATTTGTTGTGAATTATTTTGGAGCATTATAGCCTAAATTGTTATAATTAATTACTGGAGCAATGGTGGTCTACCTTGTCATCATTTAAATTATTATTTTATAGTGTAAAGTTAGGATCACAGTGTTAAAACTCTACAGCTCCTTTCTGTATCTAACTGCCCAGGCTCAGCAGTAGCACATGTGTGTGAGTGTGTGTGTGTGAGCAGGCACTTGTGCTTTGGGAGCAGAGGGGGGAGCACAGTGAGATAGCATCAAAAACACTTACAAAGGAAAATATATATATAATTGTATTACAAAACATCCATAAATATCGTCCATCACAGTAAGAATGTCCTGTTTCTAGCACGGAGCACAAACAACACCAGTTTATTCCACAAAAGTCAGGTTATGGATGAAATGGCATGATCAAGTGGAGTGCATGCAAAGGACACAGAGAGGAGGAGCAGGCAGTCAGGGACTTTCCCACCAAATGCTTAGGCACGTGAAAATCTTGGACTTTCCCAGATTCAGGTGCAGTAGGAAAGAGAGCCAAGAGATGATGTGAAGCCAAGAAACAGAGCTATACAAGGAGGTCCAAAAGAAGGTGAAAGTCAGTCGTTACGTGGATTTCATGTTGACTCGGGTCTCTGTTCTGGTAACAGAGTGGGACTCTATTTTGCACCGATCTCTGACACACTCCGGTGGAACTTTTGTATTCTAATTGGTGTCTGTTTTTGTTGATAATAAAAATTTTGGTAAAAGTTCAAGCTTTATTATCTGGCCCAAGTCTTGAATTTTTACACGACAAATTATTCGTCAGCTTTCTGTCTGATCACAGGTGTTGTCGGTTAGTTTCCCCCGGCATGAGCACCTCCTCGTCTCATTCAGCTTTGTCTGACGGTGAGGGGATACTTCCAGCGAATCAGTAATGCAGTATATGGCATGTAGTAAAATATTATGAATTCCCTTTAAATAGGCTAATGACGTTAGTCTCCCACTGCGACTTTTTTTATTTACATGTCAGAGAACTCAGATATGTGGGAGAGATTCTGAATGTGCAGAAAGTTTTGAACATGAGCAGATAAGTTACAGTGTTTCCCATACGTTCATTTATTTGTGGCGGCCCGCCACAATATCAGCGCTGCCCGCCACACACTGATTTTCGTTTTTTTTTTTACTAGGCCTATTTAAAATTGTATTTGATGTGCAGGCAGCGCATAATCGTGATATAGAGATATATAGGCACTTCCAAATGTACTTGTAAAATAAACAAATTCAAAACTGGTTATCCATCCAATTTTATTTGCAGTTAAAAAAACTAATGCAGACAACATAAAAACTGATTTTTAAAGACACTGATTTCAAAGACAGACACATCATGCATTTTCTTTTGAAAGGAGCCTCCTTTTCCTCCCGCCCTCTTGGTCAGCAGCCAGCTGAAGCCACCTCTTCACTGTCCCTTCTACCTCTTTCTCAGCAGCACCGGAGATGAAGGGGTTTCTCCGAACAGCAGCTTAAGTGTAAATAAATATCTTGTAAGGTCAATATGATGTCTTTAGCATAATTTAAACATGTCATCTGAGAGATACATTATGTCCAAAAGAATTTTATTACCTATGACAACATCTTTCAACTGAAGGGAGGCCAGAGACATTTTGCCATTGACCCCCCTCCAGTTGAGCTGCTTTGCCAAATTGTTGGCAAATAGCCGCCGAAGGACACGCCATGTACAGTCACGTACGTCAGTCCCACCAATTAGCCCCAAGTAGTTTACCTGAAACAGAGTAAAGGAGAAAACTGAAGAAAGCAGCATTACTATGAGCATGCACTCTGAGTACCATATCAATGAGCCTAGCTCTTTGCTATTGTAGTCAAAGTTTTTGCCATGGGGACCTG
>NC_060150.1:53221162-53231761 GCF_021292245.1 Micropterus dolomieu | reverse complement strand
TTCTGGCCTTCTCCAGGTATGTGTATCCTGGGGGGCAGGCTTCATTTAGTGCGAGATATGAATTTTGTTTGTGCCAAGTTTCAGTGAGGCACATCATGTCTATTTGTTTTTCAAGAATATGTTCAGATATTAAACCGGTTTTGTTTGTCAGTGACTGGGTATTGAAAAGGTCTATTTTTATTTCTGAGATGATCTTACATTTGGGAAGAGTGCGAAGAAGGCGGAAATCCACTCCACGTTTTCCATGTCTCCGGTGTTGCCCGTTCTGACGCAGCCCTTTATTGGTCCTTGTGTTTGTCGTGTTCTGGTGACGTAATTGCCAGTGACGCGTTTGGTGAGCGCCGCGGAGATGCAGCAGGTGAGGGTGAGGTCCAGGTGGAGACGAGCTGATGGAGTCTCCGAGTTTTTCGAATCTGGACGGTCTGCATACAGGTTGGGGTCGACGGCGGTGGGGCCTGCTTTCCACTACTCGGATGTGATGTGATGGTCCGGGATGTCGCTGCAGCGAGGCTGGCGTGCGCGGCCCAGGTAGACGCGCCGCTCCCGGGCTCCAATGGCTCCGTCCTGTTGACCGCCTCGTCTGTCCTGGATTCCGGTGACACCGCATCGCTCACAGGAGGAACACAAGGACGGAGATGAGATTGTTGTAGTGCAGTGTGAAATGAACAAGGTGAGAATACCTGTAAGTTGTCGATGATGCTCCTGTTGTTGGCAGTGGTGTTGACATGGTTTTCATCTGTTGGGCAGTTCAGCGGGCCTGGACATTGGTGGATGTCCCCGGATAGCAGGAGGCAGATTGCGATGATAAATGCGAGGGTTTGTTGTGGTTTAAGCGTAGTTTTGGTATGTGTTGAGAGACGGCCGAAGAGGTGCGGATGAATGAACGTGGCAGCCAGGACGTGTTTTCCAAATCCAAAGTGCTTGTTTGCTTGCTTTATTATTAACAAGTGTGAGGATGACGGTCTCAAATCATAGGAATCTGTCAGTAATTGACCGGTGTCGGAAAAGGCAGAAAGACTCATGAGAAGTATGAATGTATGAAGAGAGCTGTAACTACCCCTGCTGTACCTGGCGCGGCCATCTTAGAAAAGCATGGGTCTTGGCATGTTATATCAAAATATCTACGACTATCAATATTTGTACATCTAATTAGGATATGCCAACAGTGGCTGTGGTGAGGAGTAGTATCTTTATGTGGATAACTGTTTAAATAACCGTGTATGTTAAACATCTCACTGCTCCAAAACAGCTGATTCAAACTATCAACTGGTTATGAATCCTGAAGCTGCTTCAATCAGCTGCGTTGAAGCAGGGAGAGAGTAAATCATGCAGGACAGGGGGAAACTTTCTTCAGGAAAGGGATGGGAAACACTGTCGTAGTACATAAACTTCAATTCAACTAAGATCAATTCGTACAGCCAGCAAAGTCTTTGCACACTGTTTAACCTTAAGTGTGAAAAGCTACACCGAACGGTCTAAACGATGCAGATTTTTATTTTTATCTTTTTTTGGACAAATAACTAACCAGAGCGTCGTCAACATGTTAAGACAAATGCAAACCTATGCCCTTGCAAAATGCTTTCCAAAAAACGAACACACTGTAGCTACATACAGTCTATGAGACGCTTACATTATCCAAAGGAAAAAAAGCTAATCCTGCTACTTCAGGAGCTAAAGCTAGCCGCCGTTGGCGTAGCCTAACGTTACCTATGTAGAACAACAAATAACCTAACTTACACACGTGTAACATTCTGTAATTTGTTCCGTAATCCCCCAGTGTGTGACTGCTAAGCTTGCTAGCCCCGAGCCCCAGCCTGCCGGCTGCATGCAGGGAAGCATCCACCCGTCCTGCCAGGCTAGCGCTGCCAGTTGCCAGTCTGATCCCTGGCCCGCTAGCGCTGCTAGCCGCCAGCCTGATCCCTGTTCCGCTAGCACGCTATGTTCCCCAGCCTCTGTCTGCTAGCGCTCCAGCGGCTAGTCATCTGCCTGCTCCATCCCCCTCCAAGTCGGCTCAAACTTCCAGGTTGGTTGGGGATTCTTGGACTTCCAGCTCTCTGGCTGCCTTTCTGTTGGACTTACCTTTGGAGCCAGAGAGTGAACAGACGGAGTGTCCCCAGCCAACCAACCACTGGTCAGAGGGAGACTGGTCTGCTAGGCGGGCCGACGCCTACTAGCCTGGAGGCTCGCACCTCGTCGAACTCTGCGTCGGATCCACCTCCAGTGAGGCCAGCTGGAGGACGACATAGGCCACGACGACGTGCACCAATCCCCGTCGGTGGACCGACCAACACCAGCTCCGCTGGTGGTCCAGCCGATTCCTGTTCCTCGTGCTCCGTCGGTGGTCCGACCGGCACTTGCTTCGCTGGTGGCCCAGCCGACTCCTATTCCTTCGTCGGTGGTCCGACCAACACCAGCTTCGTTGGTGGCCCAGCCGACTCCTGTTCCTCGTGCTCCGTCGGTGGTCCGACCGGCACCTGCTTCGTTGGTGGCCCAGCCGAATCCTGCTCCCTCGTCGGTGGTCCGACCAACACCAGCTTTGTTGGTGGCCCAGCCGACTCCTGTACCCTCGTCGGAGGTCCAGCCGACTCCTGGTTCCTCGTTGGTGGTCCGACCAACACCAGCTTCGTTGGTGGCCCAGCCGACTCCCATTCCTCAGCCCAGCAGCTCAGTCCGTGGTCCTCAGCTGTGCTCTGCCACCGGAGATTCCAGGCTCCCTACGCTGGTCACCGGCCCGACCTTTGGTGAAGCCTCGCCTTCTTTGGCCTCTGGTGGGTCCCTTCCGTCATCTTTAACCCCTGCTGAGACCTTTGGAGAGATCTCGCCTTCATCGCCGGCCTCCTGCTCAGTCTCCGGAGCGATCTCTTCTTCGCTGCCGACCTCCAGGGAGGATTAGTTTCTGTCTCTGGCCCCCTGCCCGGCCTCCAGAGAGGTCTCGCCTTCGCCGCCGGCCCCCTGCCTGGCCTCCAGAGAGGTCTCGCCTTCGTCGCCGGCCTTCAGGGAGGATTCGCCACCTTTGCTGGTCCCCCGCTTGGCCTCCAGTGGGTTTCCAGCCTCTTTGTTGGCCTTCCTGATGTCCCCCTGAACAGTCCGGCCTCCAGGGACGTACTCCAGGACGGCCACCTGAACTCTGTGGACCCTCTGGTCCTCCCGCCCAGTGGGGTCATCCTCCCAGGCGACCTTCTGAATGTTGTTGCCTTTCTGTTCTGCCCGGCCTGTTGGGTCATCCTCCGGGACGGCCTCCTGAACTCTGTTCTCCCCCTGATTTGCCCGGCCTCATGTGTTATCCTCCAGGACGACCCCCTGAACCTTTGTTCCCCACTGGATGCCTCGGTCAGCCTCCTGAACTGCCTTGCCCTGCCTGTTTGACCTCCCCCCTGTACTCTGGTCCCCTTCTGTCTGCTCCTTGGACTGTGGGTTTTTTGTTTTTTCTGGCCCTCCTCCTGTCCTCCCTCCGCCCACCCTGGTTTGGCTCTTGCCCTCCTGGTCTGCTGTGTCGCCCTCTGGGTCTCCCCCCAGAACTTTTGTTCACCTCTGGCCGCCTTGGTCGGCCTCCTGAACTGCCTTGCCCTGCCGGTAGTTGGCCCTTTCAGACTTTTTGTTTTTCTGGGTTTTTTGGGTCCTCCAACCTGCCTCACCCACACCAAATTGTGACACAGAGCATCCTTCAGTTTACAGATGTTTAAGTTGCAAAACAATACCAGCTTTGTTACGACTTGAGAGTTGATCAGTTATACATTTGTATTTCACCGCATTAGAAAATTAATTTGTGGCTTGACAGCAGGTGAAAACCGTCATTTGCAAGACAGCTTTATACCTGACGAGAATTCTCGTAACAATCTCACAAGATCTCTTGTTGTGGGATCTTTTCACACCCCTGCTAAATTCTCAAATGCCCAATCCTAAATGCCTAAATGCCCATTCCTAATTGGCCAAATGTCCAATTGTAAATACCGAATGCGTTTTTAATGCATAATTTTAGTTTTAGAATTAGTTTTAATTCTGACCCAAAAATTCCTCTATACATTTCTGTGCATATGTCAATGAAGTAGTCAATGAAGAACCTAATTATGACAATTGATACACAATAAAAGTATTGTCATCAAAACATTGATGTTGTTCTTCAGCAGCAGCTTGCTTCTTAAAAAGAATATTGTTGATCTCACAGATGTCTACTTTCTGTCTGGACAGATGAAATGACTACAATAGCCACAAAAATCTCAGAGCAAAGACGAAAATATAAATCTAAAATTTTCTCATATCGTGCCACTCTCCTCTTTTGCTGGAAGCTGCATTCTGTGGAATTACTAGATTGAAAAAGTATTTTTTTACCTAGGTAAACATTTTACCTTCTTCAGCAGACAGTAGACATTGGTGGAATTACCAAAATACAACCCACTGCTGGATAATATGTGAAAAATAATGTTCTGATTTTACCCATAGGTTTTGCGTACGGAACGCTATGACCAAATGACAGAGTAATGTCAGGACACCACTGGGGCTAAACCTTCTGCTGCAACTCAGAAAAGAATTACTGTCTGGACCAGGGGCGTTGCTAGACATAAAGCTCTACTGAGGCACAGGCCCCCTCATCCCCCATGTATATTTTGATATCTTTTTGATTGACGTGTGTGAAATGTGTTAGAATGTGCCTTACCAGCTTCCATTGCTTAGTCCATTAATATTGGTACTATCATTTTAGAAAGGGCTTTGACCGGAGCATAAGCACACACCTGAGAAAAAATCTGCTGTGGGTCCTGAGTGGAAACCTCTTCTAGAAAAATGCACTACTGATTTAAATGTACCTCTGCACTCTGCACAGTCATCATAAAGTCTGATATGACTTATGCTGGCTGTACATCTTTGGCTGTGCTCGTACTGACTGAGGCTGCTTGTATTTTGCCTGGGTCTGGGTGACCTGCTAAAGACGTACTGTTGAAACTTACTTGAAACTTGACACTTACAGAAAGAAACTCCGGCCGCTACTGTCACTGATGCTTGGACTCGTCGGGAGAGAGCAGCGTTAACGTAACTTTTTGCAACTGCTCTTATAAATAGGATACAGAAACAGTAGTTCAGAAGTCTGGATTGACTTTCTTTCTTTTTTTATTTCAGCTGGTGTGGTAGGCCTAGGCCAAATGCTTTGTAAAAACCATACTCCTTGCTGCTGTTATGAATATGATATTAGTTAAAAAGTCGGGAGAGACTGCTTTCTTTGGGGGGTGAAGAGGGGTGGTAGTGAAAGCAGTGTTTCCCATTATTAGCCTATAATTTGGATAATTATCAACACTGAACTTTTATTTGCATGTTGCTGTCTGCACGAAGGTATCTCTTCAAGGAGGAACAGGCGGAATGATGTGACAAAAACTGTTTTAATGTACAAATAAAATGTTACTATAGTATTAAGGTAAAATTGAAAAAATCTGAAATGATGATGCTACTTTAGAACATAATATTGTTTCTATCCTGAGCTCATCAGCCGTTTACATCCACTATCTGTAATTAAACACATTGTATGTCGAGGTGCTTTGCTGATGTTTGGTACTTACACTGGACATCTATGGATACAGATGTGGAGTTGATCTGGCCCAACTCATTCTCAGACTTGCAGTGGTAGATCCCGCTGTCCTTAGAGCTGATAGAGGTGAAATTATAAACGCCTTCTGGTCCCTGAATCAGTGTCTGGTTCTCCTTGTACCAGGTGTATTTAGCTGCTGGGTTAGCATCACTGCTGCAGGTCAGAGTCACTGAACTGCCCTCCACTATCTCAGCAGAGGGACTCACTGACACAGAGGGAAGCTTTGGAGCATCTAGGGACAAAAGAGAGACAACTTATCAATATTTGTTTACAGGCCTGTTTTTAGGCATGGGGTGCCACGAGCTAAGAGGAGCAATATAATTATTTTGATTCATTATTCTGATGTCCCAGTGGTTACTTATCCACCTGCTTTAGAAAACTAGCTAGCAACAACCACTAATAGACCTGTACGTGAAACTTGGTCACAGGTGTCGTCTTCATGATCCTTTTCTGTGAAGAAACTTGGTGTCTTCCCACATGAATCACAAAATTAATTCAAATTCAACTCAAAAGAGGATGAGAAGCCCTGATGATAGATGTTCCTGAGTCTTGCTCCAGCTGCTGTTTCTGTGTTCCTCCTGCTAATAATGTGTTCAGCCTCTCTTCTACGTTGACAACACTGCACAGGACTGAACTGCCCTCCATGATTTTACCAAAGGGACTCGCTGACACAGAGGAGGTCTTTGGAGCATCTGGGGGAGATGTGTTAGGATTATTCTAGGTTAAGGGTGTGTTACTACAGTAGCACATCTGGTATTTATTATAAACTGTGAACAGCTGTGTGCAGCATCATTTTAGGGGAGAAGGTGGTCTGATGAATGGATGTGTGACGATTTGAATCCCAAAACTGCATAAAACTCCCAAAATCTCCTGAGCTGCTCAGTGAGTTACAGCAGACTGTTAATGTGAAGCAAGTAGGAGGATGTAGGTATGGTCAGTAAAATCTTCTGCAAAGACTGGACAGATTTAAGCTGTGTGTTATTTTTAAATAAGCTGTTTTACTCACATTTCACATTAATGATGTATTCAGATGTCCTCCTCCCCAGCTGGTTCTCAGCTGCACAGTAATACTCTCCAGAGTCAGAGGCTTGATTTTTGTTTATACTCACAGCTGTTGCATCATCATCTACACATTTGCTATGTTTACAAGAATGAACAATAATCTTCAGTCTTGTTTGTGTTCAGATTCTGCTGCAAAGAGAGTTTTAGTTTGGTTGTAATAGTTTGCAAATGTTTCCAGTTTTATATTATTTCATCCAGCATCTGTGGTTGTAACAGCACTTGTGTTTTTAAGCTTAACCACTACTAACATAAAGATCGTCTGTCTGTTGAGTCTGTCAGGAATAAAGAAAGAAACTGGTAACTCCATTTAACGTTTTACTATGAAAAATTAAAAGTTAAAGAATAACAATATCTGTCTCAGTCAAAAACTGCTCAATTAATCTAATTCAGAGCTATTGGACATGACATCATCCATAGATGTAATTGAGCATCTCAACCCTAACCCTTATAACATTAAATGTAGTAACAGCATATTTTGTACTTTAAATATTCCTGAATCCCGCCAAAAAATCACATAATAGAAAATACTTTCTAAATTTCATGTCACAACGTTTTGTCTTTTTAATTATAAACTGATGCTGCGTCTACATTAAGATCTAGAAGACTACAATATGGCTATGTCTGAAATTATAATTGTATTGATGTCAGTGCGTAAGCATGTTTTTTTCCTGACACAGTGGAGTAAACTCACACACTGAAGGAGAGCAGAAATCCTCATGTCCTTTTACAGCACAGGAGATGATGTCTCCAGGATAAAACTGATCTTTATAAGAAGATGTCTCCACCCTTTCCATTTTCTGTCCATTCTTGAACCAGACGTAGGAAGAACGATCAGGAAGACGACAGCTGCTGTGACAAAGCAGCTCTGCCTCAGCATAATTCTGGTAGACTGTTGATCTGATCACCTGCACCTGGAGATCTAAATCTGTGGAGAAAAAACAGAAATGTTTGTCTTTATGTGGAACTGAATCACAACATACACAGAGATGTAAACAATAGAACATTATAACAATCATATAATCAATTAATCACACAAACATCACTATTTAGCACATTCACTTGTCATCGGATAGTTTAAATGTGCTGTTACAGTTTGTGTTCATCAGTACCTGTGACAGTCAGAGTTGTACCAGGTAAACTACTCCTCCATTCAAAGCTTCCTGCTGTGAATTTGAAGTGATACTCAGCTGAGTCGCTCTCTCTCAGGTCAGTGATTCTCAGAGTGGAGCGTCCTCTCTCTGTTTCAAGGACCTGAACACGACCTGCATACTGGGAGTCTTCACTAAGGTCCTCAGGCTGTGAGGGATTCTGCCACTGAAGACTACGTTCAGGACTGAACCAGAATTTAGATCTGATATATGTGGAATAACTGTTGTAAGTACAAGAAATGTTCACTGATGAGCCTTTGAAGGCACAGATGCTTCTGTCAGTGTAAGTCACTCTGTTGCAGGTTTGACCACGAATACCTGAAAGAAAACAATTTAAGACCATCTTTAAACCAGATCTGGTGAGGAGTCACAATGAGGGTCTCTTTATTTAAAATACATGTAGTGATTCGGCTCCACCAGATGGTGTTATGTTAGTGGAAGATTGTGGAGTAAACTCACACACTGAAGGAGAGGGGAAACCCTCCAGTCCTTTCACAGCACAGGAATAACTGTCTGCAGAACCAAAGTAGCCTGAATAAGAAGATGTTTCTTTCTGAATTTTCTGTCCATTCTTGTACCAGATGTAGGAAGGACGATCAGGCAGACGACAGCTGTTGTGACAAAGCAGCTCTGCCTCAGTAGTAATCATGCCAACGTTTGGTCTGCTAACCTGCACCTGGAGATCTGTGAAGAAAACACAGAAATATTTGTTCTTTATGTGGAACTGAATCACACACAGAGATGTAAACAATAGAACATTGTGACAACCATCTAATCAGTTAATCACATGTGTAGCATGTCTAATTATGTTTTTAATACATTTATGAGAATTAATACAAAATTATGCATTTTAATATTCAGAGAATATTTATTCATAAAGCTCTTGTTTCGCGGGCCACCACCGGAGATTTAATTCACCCAGAGTCTCCGGACCTCTGGTTAGCATTTTAATAATTATACAATTATTACTAGTGATCAGTTAGTTAATAATCGCTCAATTATCTTAAATCAATCAGTCAGTCTCATATTGAAGGGGTAAATTCTCGTGGCAGGGACTTGGAGGTAGGCAATACACAACACAATTCCGGTGATTACAGTGAAATTTATTAACTAATTAAGGTGACATAAATGCAGTTAAATATTCATCAAAGAAATAAGCAATGGCTAAACAAACATGAGGCAAACAAGAATGTTGAGTTCTATGTAAAATGGCTTCTCTTGAGGGGAGAATTTGATTAAAACGGGCAGCTAATGAACACAAGCTATGAGTTTTAGGAGTTAAAGATAATCTATTAACAAACTACTGGACGTCACTGATCACAGAATGCAGGGTTTTGGTTTTACTGCTTGTCGTTTCGCCCAGCCGAGTTGCTGGTCGGCGGCCTCACAGTGGCGGAGTTCCGTGCGTTTTCGTTTAGGACGGCTTTAAACCGTCGGCCAGTCGCTTTCTCTGCCAGGAAATTGGTTTGGTCGTTCTTTGTTACTGCTGTCTGGCCCACGTGGATGGGTCTGACCTCAGTGGGAGCAGTGCAAGTTAGCTCGACGAATAAAGCTTAAAAAGAACTTGGTTGTTCTCGAATTAAACTAGTGTAACTTAACGGACTGATAACTTTTAACAAAAAAAACCAAAGAAAACAAAAAAGCAAGTAAAGTTGCTGGAAACTAGGGAAAAATCGAGGTTGCGCCGCTTCGCATGTATGGCTTGAAATGAACAAAGAGCCTTTGCTGTGCCAGGTCGAACTTCTTAGGGTGTTGCGGGGAGACGGGGCACGCTGGGCGCATGCTGAAGTGCAGGTGAAGAGAACAAGAACAAGAGAGCGAACAAGGGCATGTGTCCCTGCTTTTGTGGGTTGGGACGTGGTTCCCAGAGGGCAGTCCTTTGTTCCCCTGAGGGAGGGCTTGTTCCCGGTTTCCTGAGAGATCTTATCTTTAACTTTTTAATATGTCTATTCAACAATCTATTTGCGCGTATTGTATCAAATATCTTCCCACAATCAAACTAGTGTATGCGGTCCAATGCAGTGAGGAATGCACAGACCTGCATACTGGGGAAACTAAACAACCACTACACAAACGCATGGCTCAACACAGAAGGGCCAACTCCTCAGGTCAAAACTCAGCAGTTTATTTACATCTGAAGGACAGAGGACACTCGTTTGAGGACCACCAGGTGCACATTTTAGACAGAGAAAATGGATGGTTTGAAAGAGGTGTCAAGGAAGCATCTACACCAGGGTTGAGGTCTGCGCCACCACTTATCCTCCACTTATAATGCTGTACTTTCATCACTTCCCAGGAAACTTAACACACATTTCCTCTTGGACTCAGGTGAAGATACCAATGCTGGTCGTTCAGACTTGGCCGCGGTTGGTTTATGGACTGTTGTTACAACTGCCAGGAGCACTAACGAACCAGTGGTATCGATGATCTTGGCAAACGATTCCACAAAGGTCAAATAGCTGAGTTTCCCTACTAGTCATTTCAGAACTGAAGAAGTCTCTTGGATGAGGGACGAAAGATCTTCTAGTATCTTCAGCCAAGTTCAGTTGCCCTTGACTTTTACCTTTTTTGGATATACTGTGTGACCTGGATGACTGAGAACCTTCACATTCACGTGTCATCAGATAGTTTAAATGTGCTGTTACAGTTTGTGTTCATCAGTACCTGTGACAGTCAGAGTTGTACCAGGTAAACTACTCCTCCATTCAAAGCTTCCTGCTGTGAATTTGAAGTGATACTCAGCTGAGTCGCTCTCTCTCAGGTCAGTGATTCTCAGAGTGGAGCGTCCTCTCTCTGTTTCAAGGACCTGAACAC
>NC_060150.1:53209991-53221062 GCF_021292245.1 Micropterus dolomieu | reverse complement strand
CTGTTCTCAGATCCACAGGTACATCTCCATTCATCTGAGTAAACCAGAATGTTTCCTCAACTGTAGTATCACGGCCATTTATTCTGGATGGGTATGTGTAGGTGCATCTTATTTCCACTGTTGATCCTTTTAAGGCACAGATCTGAGTAGAGGTGTAAGTCACTCCCCAGCCATTCTGAGCCTGTATCACTGTAACACAGAGCACATCAGAAACTACAGTCAGACTCAACAACATCAGGACACAGACTTTCATTTGTAGTGGATTGGTGCTTCAGTGTGTGAAGCTACATTTCCCAAAACTACTTTGACTCTCATGCCATCCCACTTTGAGTCAGTGTGAGATGAAGATAATCTCATAGTACCAACTTGTTTTAAGGTAGTGTGAAAATAAGATATCTGAATATTTTCTTAATTAGAAATAAGTACTCTGATTTATGCCAAAGTGAACAGAGCTATGGTGAAGTCTACAAATCATTCATTGTCACCTGGAAATATATACAATATGTAACACAAAGGATGAGTCAAAGATGTTCTCATGATCTCTGCACTTGCTTAAGTGTGCTGAGGCAGGACATCATACAAAGGGTGCAGTGAAGGAACAGCAATCTATTGAAACACTTTAACATAACATTTAATGAACAGGATAAAAAAGCAGAAGATTATTAGATAAATATTAGAATGGTATGTTTCATGAAAAAAAAGTCTGCTTTGCTCAGTTGCTTTCCTGTCTGTGGTCTGTTACTACAGAGTGTGAATGGTGTGTGTATTGAACCCATAACCAAAATAGTCTTCATTTACTACAAGCAACATCTTTAGTATTATACAGTTATTTGACCCATTGTTAATACAAAAATATTCATTAGTTCGATTTCAAGTTTCCACCTTTCAACTCCTACAGTAAGTGATTTCCTGTAACATGAAAGATAAGATTCTGATTCCTGTACAAATAATGCTATTGGAGAGTCTCGAAATTTACTCTTATACATATCAACGCTGGATAAAGTTGAGTTTGGTGGACGGAAGGATGTTGGAAGATCCACAGACTGATGGATTTTATCTACAAATTATTTAGAGTACTTGGTTTGAAGATGCTGGTGGTTTAAAAAAAAATAGCATGCTGTTGGACATCTTGTAAAGACTTCAATTTAAAGGACACCTATTACACTTCATTTTCAGCCATATGTTGTGGTTCTGTGATTCATACGGTAGCTTTGCATGATTCAAAGTTTTAAGATTCTATTTTATACTGCCCTTTGTCTGAAACAAACTAGATCCCACCACATTGCATCACACATCTAATCTTATTATTTACTAAGAAACCCACCCTCTTATATTCTGAAGTGTGCTAACACAATATAAAGATGTCCAGTACCTTGTACAGAGAGAAGGAGGACAACAAATCCACTCGCTGCTGCTGTTAAACTCATAGCTGCTCCTCACGTCTGTTAAATCAGCAGGTAGATCAGATACATGAGAAGTCCTGTATGTCAGTTAGTCCCAATGAACATTTGTAATGAAAAAGGGAGGATGCTGTCTTTGAAGACAGTCTGTCTCTGTGCTTGGTACACTTGTGTTAAAACAGACACTGAAGTGTTAAAGGCCGCCCTGACTTTCTTCCTCTTCACGTCATTAGTATGCAGGAACAGACTGTACATCTCTTTTTTTCTTAATGCTACACTTCATGTTTCTTTACAGACCCAGTCCACATAGTATGATGATGTCTCTTGTTTAACCCTTCCTTTTCCTTAATGTTGAAAGAGCTAAGCTGTAGGCTACATTACTATTTATAGTTACTTTTGCCTGAAGCAGCTGAAAACTCTTTGATTTTCTACATCCTTGATTGCTACCTAGCCTCGCATCATATAGGCTCCATCTCAAGTCTATTAACTGCATCCACGTTTCCATCACTTGCATATTTTCCTTGCGTCTTAGTCCCTCACCCCTGGGAAGCATGGAGAGGGAGAGGGAGATGCTACTGATGGAGATACCTCAAACAAAAAAAACAAACATCCACAAGTTGTGCCCCATGCAGGGATCAAACAGGCATACCCCCACCTGCAGGTGTTCACAGAGGGCCCTGCAGAGGGCACTGTTCCCGTTGCTATTTAGCCTACCATCATTGATGTAAATTGGGTGGACAAAATAATGGAGACACCAGTAAGTATAGGGGCTGCCAAAGTTTTTTTGATTGTGGGCCATATACAGAAAAAAAAATAAGAAGCCACAGGCCAAATTCTGAAATTTACAGCATTGGTTCACTATCTTATGTCTTTTCAGTTCCGCTATCAGCTGAGGTGGCCTAAATGTTTTCACCGTCAGGTAATCCATTATTGCAGGTCAAGTAGGCCTAGTTGTTCCAGATGACTCTATACATACAATGCAATACAAAAAAGCTCAGTCAATATTCTAGTTTTATCTATGAAGGTTCCCAGTCATGTAGGTCGTAGTTATACAAGGAAGGTTAAAATCAAGGGCAACTAAGTTTGAGTATCTTCAACCTATTCCAGTTGTGCTTGATTTGAACCTTCCTTGAATATTCTACTTTATTTTAAAAGATTCTTCGTGGGCCAATCTTTTAAAATGGTCACCCCTGGTATTATAATACAATACAATTCTACCACACCACAATCTTCAGCCTCCAAACATGAACATAAAGTTCAATCACTAATTTGATAAATCAGTTTAAACAACAAGTCGACATTATTTCATCACACATGAATTTATCAGTAATTATATTGTATATATATATATTGTATATATACATAATATACATTATTCTGAATAATAAATACTTTTATTTTTGGTTATTTAATTGTATTTTGATGCTTATACTTTTGTACTTTAACTTGTAACAACAGAGTATTTTGTCACTGTGGTGTTGCTACTTTTATGAAGTCCATCTGCCATCTACTGCTTCAGGCCGCAGAGCACAATGTGCAGGTGGAGGTGGACAAAAATTGGGTTGAAGATGCTGCTCACCTCCTTCACTAAGAATAAATCTAGATCTAAGGCATTTAAAAATGTTGTGCATAAGGTACAAAAAAAATGCTCACAAACTATAATTTCAACACATAACTGTGTAAACACATACTCATTTTAAACCATGTAAGGAATCCAGTGACTGTACAGCAGGAATGTAGATGTTGTAGCTGGCTGAAAGACTGGCAGGGTGCAGCAGAGACGATGTTGGCACACCCCGGCTCTCATTTTGTGTCTCTGCACTGTTTAAAATATCTACTGAAGGTGCAAAATTTGCCAAATGACTTGGCATAATTGGAAAATGGTTGGCAGAAATGTGATGTTTACATTATTATAGAACTGGCTTCTAACCTGGGGGTCATGAGACTGATGGCCTCTAAAGGTTATTCAAATCAAACAGTCTGATGACGGTCAATTATTTTTTTTTATTGCGCTGTATCAAGAGACTGTCATGATCAGGTCTCTGGGAGACCTGATCATGACAGTCAGAAGGGAACCTATTTATTCAAGCTTCCATTAGCTGTAGCTGCTTCTGCTTGTGAGTGTAACTGGTTGGCTGGAGCCGATCACAGCTGCAGTGCTGGACAGCAACTAAGTACATCTACTTAAGTACTGTACTTAAGTACAGTTTTGAGGTACTTGTACTTTCTTACCATCTTATGCAACTTTATCCTTCAACTCCAATAAACTTTAGAGGGAAATATTGTGGTTTTTAGATAATAACATTTCTTTTTTAGACAGATTTTAGACAGACTTTATATATAGTATTTATATTCAAACATGCTGTTTGAATATAAATACTTCAGGTAATATAACACTTGACAATCTGCTGCCTATTGAGTATCCATCCATCCATCCATTGTCAACTGCTTATCCTGCGTACAGGGTCGCAGGGGGGCTGGAGCCAATCCCAGCTGAGATCAGGCGCAAGGCGGGGTACACCCTGGACAGGTCTCCAGTACCTATTGAGTACTTTAAGTATATTATTTGTTGCTAATAGTTGTCTACTTTTACTCAAATTAAATTTTGAATGCATTTCATTTCATTTATTATACAGGAAAAGTTTAAGAGCAACAATTTAGTTACAGTAAACAGGCCTGACTCAGTTTAAAAACTGGTTTACAGCAGGTTTAATGCAGGACTTTAGTAGTATTTCTACAGTAGGCTAAGGTATTGCTACTTTTACTAAAGTACAAGATCTGAATACTTCTTCCACCACTGCCCAGTGGACCTTGTGCAAGAAGTATGGCATGCCATGGATGATACATAGATTGGTGGGGACTGCGGGAGGAAACTGGAGTATCTGGAAAACATGCAAAACCCCCACAACAAGGTTCAAACCCAGAAAGCTTCTTGCTGTGGGGCAACAGTGACTCCTAGATATGGTAAATATATGCTAGAATAAGCATCATGAATGAATCCTTACTGTTTCCTGCAAGCCAATCCCAAAGAGAGAGAGTCATCAGGGGCGAGGTTCACCACCACGGGAAGACAAACCAGTTTCGGTTTGGAGGGTGTGTACCTTCCACTCTACCGACCTGATGGACTTGTCCCTGCATCAAACACACAGCAGGCGACTTGCTCTATCATACACTTCTGCTTCTCCACTCACTGACGTTCCTCCCTGGAAAAGATGCCTCTCCAGTCCACTTTGTCCGGTAAGGGCTCCTCCGGATCCTTCCAGGCCGAGAACACACAATCGGGTGGGAAGTCGTTTGAGGAGCTGAGGCAGGAATGTCTGCGCAAGGGCGTCCTGTTTGAGGATCCAGACTTCCCCGCCACCGACTCATCGCTCTTCTTCAGCCAGAAGGTTCCTGTTGAGATTAAATGGAAGAGGCCCAAGGTATGTAGGCTCATGACATTTTAGACTGGAGGTTTTAGGGGGCTTGGTGCGTGTCTAATTGTCTTAAACTAAAGGTCATTCTAAAGGCCATTAGGTCTTCTTAAATTCAGTTTTTTTGTTGAATGAATGAAGTGTTTGTGTCTGAAGAGAGGTTATGCAGACTGTTTTATGAAAGGTCACTACTAGCTTTAATAATCTAGTTGTTTCTGGTGATAAAACTGGTCATATTTACAAAAACTTAAAACACTCCTTGAAGGCTGAGTAAATGGAAACCAATAAATTGCTGCACCAAATCTGTCAGGTGACTGAGTGGTCTTATTGCTTTTAAAACTAAAAAGATAATTTAAGTATTTATCCAGCTGTAGCTGCAAAACCAGTTCTGCAGGAAAACAGTGTAAATAGAGTCAAGTGCAGCTCACAACACAGACTTTGTTCCCACATGCCTGTGTACCCATACATGTGTTGTCTGCAGTAAAATGTTTGTGAGCTGCAGCTACATAACCGTGCCCAGGGGTTTAATTCATTTGGTTTTAGTAGATCGGCTTTAGACATTAGTGGAAGCTTTGCGATGATCCTTCTTGTTTTGCTTATGGAATGGTTTCTAACGTCACAGGACACGCATCTTTTACCTGTTAACACACCTTCAGCAGCACTGCGCTGGCTAGAATAAACTGGGGACAAGTCATCACTCATGTTCGTTACAATAACTACACATTGCTCTCTTGGGCGTTCCTTCAGAGTAAATGCTTCAGCTGCCTGCATGTGCTGTCTGTTTTCTGTGACTGCGATTCCAGGCTGATTGATATGCCTGGAATGTGAACACACCTATCAAAGGCACTGTCTTTGTCTTTTTTAACGAACCAACCTGTTTCTCGACCCTTCCGCAGGAGCTCTGCGCCAACCCAAAGTTCATCGTTGGAGGTGCAGACAGGACAGACATTTGTCAAGGACAGCTCGGTTGGTACTCAACTTATCTGCACGAGTCATTTTGGTCTTTACTGTGCAAATGTTTCACTCATTTACCCATGATGCACCTTTTTGTCACCACAGGGGACTGTTGGCTCCTGGCAGCTATTGCATCCTTGACTCTCAAAAAAGAAGCCCTGGCACGAGTTGTCCCTCACGACCAAGAATTCGATCACAATTATGCCGGCATCTTTCACTTCCAGGTACACCACCGGCTGATTGGCTGCAGACTGATGAGGCATCTGAGCAGAGATGGTTTATTGGTCGACATTTGTCCCTTAGACTGAGTCTCATGTGCTGATCCTTTTCATAGATTTTAGTCTAATGCAGAATGTAAGGGAATAACTTTTTAGCATCTAAGGTAGGCCTATATAGTGTACATTTATATTTAGTGGTAAAAATAATTAATCCTTCATCCATTAGCTCTACCCAGTTATCCTTTGTGAGTGGTCGGCTACCACAGGACGATGTGCACAAATTAAATTAACCCACTCTGGTATTTATCTGGTATTTAACAAACATTATAAAAACAGATGTGGCAAGCCCTTGAAAATATAAATACTGAACCGAGTTTTAGTCTATAGATTAAACAACACTTATATTGTAGGATACTGTAGCTGGGGGATGAAGCAGTAAGTTTCACTTCCTCTAATAGCAACTTAATGCTTTGTTATAGAAACAGTTTTTTGGGAGCATGTTTGCTTGACAGACAGGTGTCTCTGCATATCACATTTAACTCAATAAATTCACAAAACAACAACATATATGTACAACAACATATTTTCACCTTTTGTCTCTTTACAGCTTCTGTATTATAAAGATATTAAAAAAGGAGATATAGGCAGAGGATGGAAAGTGTTTTGTGACAATCCTCTCTGTTGCTCTTTTAGTTCTGGCAGCACAACAAATGGCTGGATGTTGTGGTTGACGACAGACTGCCGTCGGTGAGAAATAAACTCATCATGCTTCACTCCGCCTCCAACGACGAGTTCTGGAGCGCCCTGCTGGAGAAAGCCTACGCCAAGTAACAACACTTAATTTTATACCTCCTGAGCCACAAATGATAAACATAAAACACTTTATATCGACTCCTTCCTCTAAAATTACAGTCCTGTCACAGTTTACCTCTGTAATTTTGTCATATCTCCTTATACTTTGCTAAAAATATAAAGCTCTGCTAGCTGTAGGCTACTGTTTAAACCAACAATTGGGCCTATAAAGTTTTGAAAGTTCTTAGTACTTTTATGACAGTGGACCTCAAAATAGGGATCATTCTCTGTGCTTGTTGCTGTTATATGCAAATTGAAAAGGTTCATCCTCTAAGGAGCATAAATGTTCTCAGAACATTTCCTGGCATCGATGGACGACGTCTGTTGGTTGGTCTATTAGTCCACCACTTTGGTGGTTAGAATGATTAAGATAAGATTTTGTACAGACATTCATGGTCTCTGTGAATGTCCATGGATTTTGTAGTAATAGCGAGTTCGAATCTTTTTACTGACTCAAATCTTCATAACTCGTTCATTAAAATAAACTAATCTTTTGTCATTTGATTCATTTGAACTGGATATTGTGTTGTGCTGCAGCCCTCTAGTGGGCGATGTAAAAAAAACAGTGCAGTTCACAAACACAGTAGGCTGCCTGGTTTGCTTTATTTGAGTATAATGCACAAATTAACCTCTTGATCTTTCTCTATCATTTTTCTATAAAGCCCCATGGAGCCACAACCAAATTCAAACCATGTAAAAACCACAGAAATATGTTGTTAATATTCATTCGCCACTACTCCAGTTAAATCCGTCCATTTTCACAATCTTTCCTGAGTATACAACCAGACCAGCCATATGTAGGCTATGCATATGTAATTACAATCATTATACAGTGGATAGAAAAAGTCTACACACCCCTGTTAAAATGCCAGGTTCTTATGATTTAAAATAATGAGATAAAGATAAATCATGTCAGAACTTTTTCCACCTTTAACGTGAACAATTCAATTGAAAAACAAATCGAAATCTTGGAGGAGGAAAAATGAAAAATAAAAACCCTCAAATATCCTGGTTGCATAAGTGTGCACACCCTTAGACTAATACTTTGTTTAAGCACCTTTTGATTTTATTACAGCAGTCAGTCTTTTTGGGTAGGAGTCTATTAGCATGGCACATCTTGACGTTGCAAAAGCGCTCCAAATCTGTCAGATTACGAGGACATCACCTGTGCACAGACCTCTTCAGATCCCACAGATGTTCAATTGGATTCAGGTCTGGGCTCTGGCTGGGCCGTTCCAAAACATTAATTTTCTTCTGGTGAAGCCATGCTTTTGTGGATTTGGATGTGTGCTATGTGTCGTTGTCGTGCTGAAAGGTGAACTTCCTCTTCATCTTCAGCTTTCTAACTGACGCCTGGTATTTGGAACTGTTCATAATTCCCTCCACCCTGATGAAGCTGAAGAAAAACAGCCCCAAAGCATGATGCTGCCACTACCATGCTTCACTGTGGGTATGCTGTTCCTCGGGTGATGTGCAGTGTTGTTTTTGCACCAAACATACCTTTTGGAATTATGTCCAAAAGGTTCTACCTTGGTTTCATCGGACCATAACACATTTTCCCACATGCTTTTGGGGGACTTGATGTTTGTTTTTGCAAACTTCAGCCGTGCTTGGATGTTTTTCTTTGTAAATAAAGGCTTCCGTCTTGCCACCCTACCCCATAGCCCATTCATATGAAGAATAAGGGAGATAGTTGTCACATGTGCCACACAGCCAGTACCTGCCAGAAATTCCTGCAGTTCCTTTAATGGTGCTGTAGGCCTCTTGGAAGCCTCCCTGACCACTTTTCTTTTCGCCTTTTCATCAATTTTGGAGGGACGTCCAGTTCTTGGTAAAGTCACAGTTGTGCCATATTTTCTCCACTTGATGACGACGGTCTTCACTGTGTTCCATGGTATATCTAATGCTTTGGAATTTCTTTTGTACCCGTCTCCTGACTTATGTCTTTTAACAATGAGATCTATCTGATGCTTTGAAAGCTCTCTGCGGACCATGGCTTTTGCTCGGAGATGCAACTAAGAAAATATCAAGAAAATCCTACTAGAACAGCTGAACTTTATTTGTGATTAATCAGAATCATTTTAAAATAAGAACCTGGCATTTTAACAGAGGTGTGTAAACTTTTTCTATCCACTGTAACTCAAAAGGACTCATTCATATAGAAGCCTAACATCCTTATCATAAGCGGAGATAGCGTGAGTGCGGCCACCCCAGGGCCCCGACTGGTAGGGGGCCCCGCACGTGGGCTTTACAGTTTAGCTTTGTTGATGCGGACGAGCAACAACGCTGCATACATGTACAATTCAGCAGCTCTTATCAAATGAAACAGTCTCTTCACTCATGGTTTCAATGGTAAAGCACCACAAGAAAGACAATTACCAAGTGGCCTGCCCCAGATTAATGACTTGTTTTTAATACCGTGTGTTCTTTTTGTGCTTCTACTACATTCTTCAAATCTCTCTGTGGCTTGCTTTCGTACATCGTCTTGACGGGTGTATCTAGCAATTAACACAGGGAGCATTTCAGAATAAGTTGGTTTGGTGATTAGTGCTTGCTTTTGTGCTTCTACTATGATTAAGTAAGCTACGTAGTTAAATTGTTTCTTTTTTGTCGAATTTAACTGTGTTTATTGTTGATAAACAATACTACACTGCACTGCATAATACACTGCAGAGCTTCTGGTGTGAGCACAAACATTTAGTAGAATGGCTGCGATCAGGTCTGGCAGCAGAGAAGCAGACGGACTCAGTGGACTTTTGGAGTGAGTCCGGGGTCATGTAAACTTGGTTTAAATGACTTTGTAGCAGGTGGGCCCCATGATGAAGCTCCGCCCCCACTGTGCTGAGAGTCTAGATCCACCCCCAGTCCCTATCCATGAGTAACATCTATATATTAACATCAGATTTGTGGGGAATATATTAAAGTAACAACACATTATATTAATACAATTTTAAAAATTTAATAATAATCTGTATCAAGCCACCAAGTTCTAAAAAGAACTCCAGCACAGAGAGAGGAACAAAGAAATAAATACATTATATAAACGCAGCAGTTTGGCAGGTCTGGACGCAGAATGGGCCACATCAGGTCCAGATTCTGCAGACAGAGAAACAAACATGAGCACATTGCTCTCAGACACTGCAGGTTGTTCACCAATCAGGAGCCCGTAGATCATCACTTAATTTTCCATTTTGCTCCATCAACTAAAATTACTTTAGTTACTTCAGGTTATGATCAAAAACCTGCAAAATTAATAACATTCCCATCAGCCTCTGCTGTACTGAGCTAATGTTAGCATACTAACACATTAAAGTAGAATGGTGAACTTGGTAAATATTATACCTGCTAAACATCAACATGTTAGCATTATCATAGCATGCTAACATTAGCATTTAGCTCAAATACCTGTTGCCTCACATAGCTTAAAGCATGGCCGTAGACTCTTAGTGTGTAGAAGCTGACATTTTGGCCTGAAGGTGGTGCTAGAAAAGTTCAGCAGGTCACCAAAAGGATCACGTTTTATCATGAATATCCAGGAGAAGACCACCATCTTAAAGTTTTTAAAATGTGACAGCTTTACAAATCTATCAATTGTTCTAATGCAAGTACATCTTTAAGTCTAACTTTCCACTTTATCACTTTAGATTCATGTTTTAAACCCATGTTAACCACTGTGACATGTTTTCGTGTTTATTTTAGAATGTATGGCAGCTACGAGTCCCTGAAGGGCGGCAGCACAATGGAGGCCATGGAGGATTTTACCGGCGGTGTGGGGGAATGTTATGAAACCAAGAGCGCTCCAGAAAACCTGTTCAACATCATGAAGAAGGCCCTGGACAGAGGCTCTATGTTGGGATGCTCTATTGATGTAATAGAAAATGTTCTTATTAATGCATTTCATTGTTGTTACTTCCGCTCCTCATATCAGAAGTTTAGAAAGTTCTTAGCCAAGATCTTTTGTTTTAAACCTGTGCATTTTGGTCTTCTCCAGATCACAAGCTCTGCTGAGTCTGAGGCTAAGACGACCACCGGCCTGGTTAAGGGACATGCATACTCCATCACAGGCCTGGACGAGGTAAGACTCAGAACAGAGAGCCCACATCTGGTTTTGTGTAATTCCGTGTAGAATCAGTATGGGTACTGCAATCCTTTTTATAGTTTTACTGCTAACCTCAAATACAGATTTATGAAGTTAATTTCAGTTATTTCTGGCATGAAGAAAACTTTCAGTCAC
>NC_060150.1:53154546-53209891 GCF_021292245.1 Micropterus dolomieu | reverse complement strand
ACTTTCCACTTTATCACTTTAGATTCATGTTTTAAACCCATGTTAACCACTGTGACATGTTTTCGTGTTTATTTTAGAATGTATGGCAGCTACGAGTCCCTGAAGGGCGGCAGCACAATGGAGGCCATGGAGGATTTTACCGGCGGTGTGGGGGAATGTTATGAAACCAAGAGTGCTCCAGAAAACCTGTTCAACATCATGAAGAAGGCCCTGGACAGAGGCTCTATGTTGGGATGCTCTATTGATGTAATAGAAAATGTTCTTATTCATAGCATTTCATTGTTGTTACTTCCGCTCCTCATATCAGAAGTTTAGAAAGTTCTTAGCCAAGATCTTTTGTTTTAAACCTGTGCATTTTGGTCTTCTCCAGATCACTAGCTCTGCTGAGTCTGAGGCTAAGACGACCACCGGCCTGGTTAAGGGACATGCATACTCCATCACAGGCCTGGACGAGGTAAGACTCAGAACAGAGAGCTCACATCTGGTTTTGTGTAATTCCGTGTAGAATCAGTATCGGTACTGCAATCCTTTTTATAGTTTTACTGCTAACCTCAAATACAGATTTATGAAGTTAATTTCAGTTATTTCTGGCATGAAGAAAACTTTCAGTCACACACAAAAATAAAGTCAGTGTGCTCTTATAAAACATGCTAATGCAGAGATCATTTACCTGCAACCTGCAACTTCTCAAGAAAAAAAGGCCTTTGAAGAAAAAAAAAGAAATACAAATTACACCTAAACTCCATATTGAGAAAGTTTTAAAAAAGCCACAACTAAAAGTAAAAAGTTTTGTAATCTGGAAAAATATTTGTGCCTTATTTGTAATGATAATAATACAGTAATCAACAATCCATAAGCAAAGTCTTACTAACTTTAAACAAATTACATTTTTAGGTGAATTTCAGAGGTAAGATGATTCAGCTGATCCGAATCAGGAACCCTTGGGGTCAGGTCGAGTGGAATGGTCCCTGGAGTGACGAGTAAGCATACACAATACATGGGCTCCTGGGCAATGCATGCATGCAAAAGTCCCCTCATCTGCCCTCTGTAGCTCATTTTCATTTCCTTGTATTCTTTTTTGTCTGTTTCATAGTTGTTTTGCGTCTGTCTTTGTCGTTTTTGAATCATTGTGGTCATTTTACTTATTATTGATGTGCCATTATGTCTATTTGTTGTTGTTTTACGTCTCTCTGTTATTGTTTTGCGTGTCTTTGTGGTCATTCTGTTTTTGTTTTTTTGCTGCTTTACATCTCTCTGTTTTCATTCATTCAATTGTTTCATTAAACCTAGAAAACTTTATATAAAAACACACACACACATGCATGGATATTACATATCTCTCAGATTCCTGCATTTTAAGGTTGTAAAATATTAATTGTCTGCTGTCTATTTCAGTTCCAGAGAGTGGACTTATGTTGACAAAGCGGAAAAAACTCGCCTCCAGCAGGATACAGCAGACGATGGTGAATTCTGGTGAGTCCAGGGCCCTGTTTAAGAAAGCGGTTTTAATGAAAACTCTGAGTAAGTTAAACCCGAGATGAGGGAAACTCTGGGTTTTCGGTTTCAGAGAGGGAGATCAGATAAACTCTAGGTCTGTAACCCCGGCAACTTACGCTGTGAACCTAACCTGCTCGGGAAGAGGTTTACTTCAACCAACTCTGAGTTTCTCTCTGACTCCTCCCCTTCTGCAGAGCCTGAGGCGTCCTCAATCAGACTGTTGATATCAAAGCACATATTGGAACACAGTTACGTCTTTAGAAACATCGAAATCACAGTTAAATAGGCTATTAGTTTTTTTTTACCCAAACATGATCTTGAACATGACGCTTTTATGATCAATCTGTCATCGCCTCAGCACAGAATAACATCTATAAACCACACTGTCCTTTATAACACAGTGACTCTGTGGACATTAAGGCAAAACACTTACTGTGTGCTACAGTGCTGCAGTAATCACTGTTTAAAGTAATCTGTATAAAACTGATCAATGAACAGTAACCTTTCATATTGTAGTGGCACAGATTGAACATTCCTATTGTAGTTGATCTATCTGGTCCAAACAAAAGATGAACAAACAAATTTAATTGTACACAACTTTGTTTACGACACATTAATGTGTAGTAGATATGCAGGGACGTAGTGAACGAGAAACCACAAGTGGAATAAAACACTGAAAAAAGGCCAGAAATATTACCCTAATGTGCATAAACATTTCATGCCTTTGGCCACATTGAGAAAAAGTACAATGTCCTGGGCCATCAGCCTTTTAATTACAAATACAATACACTCCCAATGGGGACAGTGATGCTGGGACTGAAGGAGTGCTGTCAGGTCAGGTGAATCATGTAGTTGCAAAGTTCAACACAGAGGTGAATTTCATCCTTCTGGCACGAGCCCCATCTGCAAAAGTGTAGACTTTTCCAAACCCCTGTAGAACTCTGACAGTGGGAGCTGCTGAGTATTTTATCACATTCATCTCCAGAATATCCAACTGCACATCCTTCTGTTGACAACAGGTTAAAGTCCTTCTCGTTGGCAGCAACATCTTGAAAGTGCTGCTCAAACTTTATGATCGGTGATGTGACCGATATGTTGGCATTTGGGAAACTAGAGATTGGTCCCAGCAGAGTCTGGGAAGCGTTCAGCACTGCCATCACTGTTTTGCCTTTCAAAAAGTCGAATCTTCACAACACATGATATTATGTGTGCAAACATTTGAGAACCAGGCTCAACTTTTCCTTGCAAGCTTTTGTTCAACGTGTTCACATCAGGTTGATGAGGTCTGCCTCAACAGTCAGAGGTGCTCAATTCAACAAAATTGGCCAATTTTAGACCTGCTCCAGGACTGTTCCACAATTAAGCCAGTGCACAGCTATATATAGATATATATCCCAGAATTATGCATCAATTTACTACATGAAAGCCTGAAACTCTCACTAGTTAAGGACTCCAGTTTGCAGCATGGTACTTATCACATGTGTTGATGTTTATATCCTAATGTTGACAAGCAGTGAGTGATTCCAGTGAGTGTGTTTGTGACTCCAGGATGGAGTTTGAGGACTTCAAGAGGAACTACGACAAGGTGGAGATCTGCAACATGACCGCTGACTCCCTGATTGAAGACACAAAGCACGTATGGGAGACCAACGTGTTTGAAGGAAACTGGATCCGCGGCTCCACCGCTGGAGGCTGCAGGAACTTCATCGGTGAGACGACCAGATTAGAGAATAAACTGAGATTTAAACATTTTTCTTAGAGATTCTTTCCAAAAACGTCACCTACACTTATACTATCCAATACTGGTCTACTGGCAACACCTTAGACAGTAGTAGAGTGATAACTTGTTTCAGTTGATATTCCAAACTGCCTTCTAAAGGTCTGCATCTTTAATCCACAGACACATTTTGGACCAACCCGCAATTCAAGCTGCAGCTAGTGGATACTGATGATGATAACGACAACTTGTGCAGCGTAGTGATCGCTCTGATGCAGAAGAACAGACGAAAGCTGAGGAAAGAAGGCCTGGACATGGAGACCATCGGCTTTGCAGTGTATGAGGTCAGAAGAGTTGGAGTTTCACACTCCTGCTCAAACTGTTTCTTTTAATGGTGTTTAAAGAATAAAGAAATTAGAAACAAGATTTAAAATATAGATTACAGTGTTCCCTGACAGTGAGGCAGCATTTCACGAATGCAGAAAAATAAAAAAAACACACAATTGGTGAAACCATCAGGTTTAATAAATGTCCGGTTCTCTCTGTCTCGGGCTGTTCAGGCTCCAGATGACGAGGACCACCAGGGGAAAGATTTCTTCCGCTACCAAGCGTCCAAGGCTCGCAGCAAAACATACATCAACGTGCGGGAGGTGTCGGAGCGTTTCACGCTGCCTCCTGGGAAATACCTGCTGGTCCCAACAACCTTCCAGCCCCACAAAGAGGCCGACTTCCTCATCAGGATCTTCTCTGAGAAGAAGGCGGACGCTCTGTGAGTATTCCGCAGTGAGTGGTTGTGGGTTGAGTTTGGACAAAACTCAGGCAGAAATCAAAATGTCAACGTTTTTTTGCTAAATCGTTCATAAATCTTTTTGTAAGTCAAATACCCAATCAAATTAGCCCCCAAGTAATTTCATCTGTGTGTGTTTAAAGGAAAATTTAAGTGTCCCATGTTGCTCTAAATGCAGCAGCTTGCAGACCTTTCTGATCGGACAAGATAATATGCGCAAAATATCTTCAATTATATTCTTTATCATGATGTGTGGTTCTAATCCACAGGGAGATGGGGAGCAAGGTTGATGCTGACCTCCCAGAGGTAAGTAGATCACCAATGAATTGCTAATTACTGAGTCAACCAGACCTTTCTGCTTGTACTAATGCTGTTGTTTCCACCAGCCGCCCATGCCCAGCCTTCCAGAGGAGGAAACAAAAGAGGAGAAGGGCCTGAGGAGGCTGTTTGACCAGCTGGCGGGTCCGGTAAGAAAGCAACAGCTTTACTTTCATCCCTCCACATTTATTTTAACTTTCTTCACAATTACCCCACACAGACACAGATCAGAAATAATTATAATTCTGCTTCTTGTTTGTTGGGTTTGTAAATGAACTGTTTTATATGCTAACAATATCAGGGATTTTAGTCTTTCAGTTTTTTGTGGAGTTATTCTGCCTCCCAAGTGGCCAAAAACTGTTAATGCAGCTTTAATGTAATATCATGATGGGATTCAACAGTCAACATCATTCTTTCACCAGAAGAATGTGAATTTAAATTTACACTCTCAACTTAACTTGGTATCAATATTTCACTTTGAAATTAGGGTTGGTTACATTATTATAAAAAACCTCATATTGGTAGACGTCACAGTTCTGAATTTTATTAACATATTGTATATACAAAAAAAGGTTTCTTTTCAGCAAAGTTTTGTTTTCATACCCTGGTGTGTCTCCAGGACCAGGCTATCTCCGTCAATGAGCTTCAACAGATGCTGAATGGCGTTCTGAGCAGACGTAAGTGAATTATGTATGTTTTAATGTGTCAGTTATTCACTTTAGTTTAATTTAGTTTTTCCCTTTTTGATTTAATTTTACTAAAGCCAACATTTTTAACGCCTTTTTACAGATACTATAATACTTAATTTGACATGCTGTATGGAGTTCCACAAGGGTCCATTTCTGGTTCTCTTCTGTAAATGCTTATAAGTTTCCAATTTGCTCTGTCATATCTGTTATCATGAGTACACAGATGATATGGAAGTCTATATTTACTCCTAATTACATGAGCATTTTATATTTACTGTGAAACTGCCTGAAAGACATCAGTCTCAAGACGTCATGAAATGCCCTTCAGTTTAATAGAGAAAATAATGAAATTCTAGTGTTAGGTGCAAAGGGTCATTGTCTGTTTATGAGATTGTGCTTTACAATTAAGCTTGAACTTGCTAACCTGTTATTTTCAAGTTCATCACTTTAGGAATTTTGCTTGTTCACTTTATGGCTGAGAGTTACCACTCTCCTATTTAAGTTAAAACGTTTCAACATTCCTCAGAATGTAAAGACAGATAAGCGGTACGAAAACCTTCCAGCTGTGTTTTCCTCTGCCGTTGTTGCTGCAGCGGTCTGTGTGACGGCGGGAGCAGAGGGCTCTGTGAGCGGGCGGCTGGCCGGCCTCACACGCTCCTCCCGCGGGTCACAGCAGGCTTCCCCCGCAGCCACTTGCGGAGCTCCTCAACTCTTTATTAAAGCACATTTTTGTTCCGCCATCACTTCTCGTAAAACTGTCAATATTCGAAATCTACACAGCTGATTTCTCACCTCAGAACTTCTCAGAAGTGGATTTAGTGATGAAATTCCATACGGAAACTGTAACATATAAAACTTTCTGTTGCTGGCCTCAGTCTGGTGCAGCAATGATGATGCAGTGAATAGTGACGATTCTCTCAGCTGTGGGAACGGCTGTGGCTCAGGGTGTAGAGTGGGTTCCCTGTTCATTTAAAGATCGGCGGTTCAATCCCTGGCTCCTCCAGGCTGCATGTCGAAGTGTCCTTGGGCAACATACTGAACCCTGAATTGCCCCTGGTGGCTGTTCCACCAGGGTATGAATGTGTGTGAATGTTTCTGTTTGAGCACTTAGGCTCAGTGTATAATTGTGTGTGAATGGTGAATGCAGATGTAGTGTAAAAGCGCTTTGAGTGGTTGCAAAGACTAGAAAGGTGCTATACAAATATACAAAACCAAAAAAGGCGAGTTGAGTCGAGGCGAGTCAAACTGGTACCATGCATTGGAAAAGGGGCTTAAGACTGTAAGGTAACAAATTGGCTTACCTGCGAGGGTTGCTGGTTGTTGACTATTTCTTGACAACCAGCAGAGACCACAAACCGCATTTACAGGAGTCAGTACTCCCAGCATAGATACTGTTTGGTCTCATAACACCTGTAAAAAGTCATATTTTCATAAACAAACCAGATGTATCACATTAATTAGTAAACTTTAGAGGTGCTGGTTGACAGATTAAAGTTACTTTTGGACACAACTAGGCTAACTATTTCCTCCTGTTTCCAGTATTTATACTATGGGTCAAGCTAACTTGCTGCTGGCCGGGACCTTAAATTTAACATATCTCTTATCTAACTACACGCCACAAATATTTAAACATTCCTTTACATGCAAATGTAAAGGAATATTACACAGTAGTGATGGTGCCCCCTTAAATGAGAAACACCTTCTGAAAGCTTTCAACTCGGTTTTCTCTGAACAAATAGCACCCTCTTTTTATTCTATACTGTAAAACAGTGTTTCCCAACCTCAGGGCCACAACTTCTTCCATAATAAGAAATTCTAAATCAACATTCTTCTTTTCATTCTGTTAAACTCTTTAAAACTTTCAGATATCAATTAGGCTAAACTTATATTTTTGGTATTAAACTATTTGTAGAATTAGATTCCTGTGTAGGCTACAGAGGATTGTTTCAGGTTCTGTTGCCCCACAAAAAGGGAGACAGCACCTGTATTAACGGGGTTGTCTCGCAGCAACCTAATAGCATTTACATTGCATAACATCTACATTTAGTCCAAAGTGACTAACATTTGAGAAACAACAAAAAGCATCAATACATTAAGATAACAGCACCATAAATTACATTTATGTAACCACACTGACAAAAATCTGTTTTGGCTGTGACATTTGACCTTTATACAGTCTACAGTTGCAGCCCTCTAAAGTTTTTTTACTCATTACTTTTAAGGCTATTCATGGCTTGGCTCCTGATTATATTTTAGATATTTTAACTCCTTATGAGCCCTCCCGCGGTCTAAGATCTTCTGGCAAGGGCCTCCTGTCTGTTCCTGGAGCCAGACTAAGAACTAAAGGTGACCGAGCATTTGCTGTCAGGGCCCCCAGGCTCTGGAACGACTTGCCTGAGGAAATTAGGCTGGCAGGGTCGGCTAAAGCTATCTGAGCTGCCACTCGTTTTACTATTCCTGCCGTTCTTATCACTTTGTTTTCTTGCGTTATCTTCCTTATGTCCTACTGAACATATTTGTTATACTCTTGTGATCCTTGCTCTTATGTTCTGTACTTTATCCCCCTGTATCTTTTACCCATGTGTTTATGTTCATACTTAAGCTTAGTATTATTATATTATTATAAAGTTAATGACACAGTCCAAAAAAGGGGGGGGGGGCTTTGGTTGGTTGATTAGGGGTCACTGCATCTTCTTTACATTCCTTCAATGTTTTATCAACTTTGTGATGCACTGCAAAAAACAACCTAAATATCTTGAGTTGTCATGCAGTCTTATTGAATTATTTTGTCTTCTGTTGTGTCTATTTTGTCTTCAGGAAAAGAGATCAAATTTGAAGGCCTGAGTCTCGGCACCTGCCACAGTATTATCAACCTGATGGACGTATCCTTGCACATTACTGACTGACTCATTTCAGACTTGTGATTTCAGGCTTTAAAAGTAAACCTCCCTTGACTCGTACAGTGTCTGCAGCAGTTGTTATCTGTTAACTGTGTTAATCCTGTAAAATAAGATTTTTAAACAACACAGTTTAGACCGGAGATTAGAAGGAAGAGAAGGTATGATTTGAAGAAATGCATAAGATGAATGCCACAGTGCTTTTTCCTTGACAGTAAACCAGGTGGACAACACAGGCAAGATGGAGTTCCAAGAGTTTAAGGTCTTCTGGGAAAAGATGAAGAAGTGGATTGTACGTGTTGATTAATCTGGTAAAACTGTGAATCAGTGATGAAAGAAGTGTTCAGATCTTTTACATTAGTAAAAGTACTTATACCACAGTGCAAAAAGACTGCATTCAGTTTTACTTAAGACAATTACAGAATGCATTATATTATTGGATGTTGAGTATTGAATGTCCATCACCGGCGGTATGTTGAAGTGTCCTTTGTCCTTGGGCAGGAAACTGAACTCGGAATTGCCCCCGATTGTTGTTCCATCAGCGTATGAATGTGTGTAAAGTAAAGGCGATGTAGTGTAAAAAAAGCGCTTTGAGTGGTCACAAAGATTAGAAAGGCTATGCAAATATAAATGCTCTGAACAGTTTTTGCCTCTAAAACGTTATGGAGTAGAAGTATAAAGTATTGAGTGATGATTGAGTCAAGTAAATTACAAGTACCTCTAAATTTTACTATAGCATGTAGTAGTAAATGTACTTAGTTACGTTCCATTAACTGCTGTAAATCAGCTCTGGCAGTGGAAGTTTTGGGAGTGTGATTCTTTGTGTTTCAGACTGTAAAGGTGATCTTGTGTTGTTGCAGATGCTTTTCTTGACCTTTGACACGGACCGCTCAGGGAAGATGTCGTCCTACGAGCTTCGCAGTGCTCTCAAAGCCGCAGGTGAGAGTCGACTGAAGGCTGTTCAGACTCTGTGAAGAACTGTTTGCAGACTTTATTTTCTCTAATATTTTCATGTCATTCATTTGAAATTTCTTGGTAGACATTTATAATGATGATTTTCACGTTTTAATGCATTCACACACAGCACATGTCTTCTTCAGATATGAAGATGGTAGTACACTGACATTTATTTAACATATTATATGTAGTTTTCACAATGCAATATTTTTCATTTGACAAAAATGTTGAACTTACTAGGCCCACTTACTAGCTTTTTCTGCAGCTTTCTAAAAACATCACACAGTTAAATGAAAGTTTTGTTTGCAAGGTCAAGACTGAACTTTCTTGAATAGAATGAAAAATAGCTTATACCCAATATTGTACATTACATACACTGTATAAGCTGTATTAGTGATAGTAAAAGTGATAAAGTATAAAAATAGTTTAATGATTATTTTTTATAATTAAATCTCACATATTTGGGTTTGAAGGCTAATGGTGTTGCTTTGTTCCCATGAAGGCATGCAGCTGAACAACCAGCTCCTGCAGCTGATTGGCTTGAGGTTTGCTGACGACAAATACGAAATCGACTTTGACGACTACCTCACCTGCATCGTCCGGCTGGAGAATATGTTCCGTACGTAAAAAAGGACGATATAATGAATAATCCCCTAGATTTAAATAAATGCCTGAAAATGATCATAGGAGAGCTTTATTGGTGTTAAATCAAGAAAGTTACTTACCAATCTGTGCTGACCCGACCTCTTTATCTTAACCAGGAGCTTTCCAGGCTATGGATAGTGGAGGGAAGGGACGTGTGAACATGAACCTCACGCAGGTAAAACCGCATCCTTTAATACCACACCTAATTTTGTTTCTGATCACAAGCTTTATATTACTTATTTTTTTGTCTTAATAGCTGAATTTAGCTTGTGATGTTCTGGCACTTGATTTAATTGCAGTTATTTTTACGTTAACTACACTTCTCTTAACTCACAGTTCCTGATGCTGACGATGAATGTCTGAGAAGAAGCTCAAAGCAAACAGAAGCCAAGAGAAGAACAAATCACAACGGACTGTCTTGGGGTGCAGTGTGTTGAATACTCTGGCTACAACAGATGCATACAAACATTTTCTTTTTCTCAAAATCTGTTTTTGAGCAAATAATGTCACATACTATCTGCAGTATAGTGTTAAAATATGGGATAAGAAGTTTAAGTTTGTTGACTTCATATTGTTTTATTTTCTTTGCTCTCTGCATGAATGAATATATACATTTTGAATAAAACATCTGGCTTTTTTAATGTGAAAGATCCCTGAGTTGAACAGGATATCAGTAACCTTTTGTAATTAATCAAGATATACAGTATATTAGCAAAACAGAATAGGCTGTAGTTGGACTGAATAAACAGTTTTTTCTCAATAACTTGTTACGGTTTGGGTAAAGCAGACCCAGTGCAGACACATAGCGTAGATGTAGTAAAAGTTTATTAAAAGTTTATTTAACAAAGGAGCGATTATAGAAGCTGTAGTGCATGGTGTGGGCAGGGGTCAGGCAAGTTGTAGTGGTAAGTCCAGTTCCGAGAAACAGGTTGGCTAGTTAATCCACAACGCGTGATTGCTGGTGCAAGCTCCAAGAGTCCGATGGTATAGAAGTAGGTATAGAGTCGCTGGAAGTCCGGAGTATTTAAATCATCTGATAATTGGATGACTAGGAACCAGTGTGCAGCTTCGCCAGATGTCTGTTGACACGCCTCCAGTGCACTCCCCCAGACACACACATACACAAACAGACAAGAGGGAAGGAGGAGACAGACCGCAGCACTGTCTGTGACACAAGTGCAACAATTAAGGAGTTCCACAGTGAAACACATTAAACCTTAGAGCAAGTGCAGTTAATGAGTGACCAAAAAAAACTCTTCTCTAAAAAATTAATGAATTGTTGATTTAATCATAAATGTTTTGCATGGAAATGGTGGAAGTAATGCATTTTAATTACAGAAATACTGTCATTAAAAATATTAGCAGCAAAGGAGCAACCTAGTTAAATTGGAGGGTTAACACATTGTTGGTTCTGATTTCTGATCTTTTCATGGCAGTTGTTGGTAATAAGACATATGTAAAATAATACTTAATATTAAAATTAAATATTTATTTTTTTATGCAAAAGTGTGGCAAGAAAACTGTGATGACAATGAAATAGGAAATACAATACAATACACACAACAACTGCAGTATCTGTTATATACTGAGATGTAGTGTCTTTGATGAGGGGTTAGGAGACTTGGTATCATGCATCATGGACCCAACATAGCCATTTAGAAGGTACAAAGTATGTCACATTACAACAGGATGTAAAGTGAAATTGAGTTTGTAACTCTCTTCTGCTACGTAGCAGACATGCAGTAATACAAAGCAATCATAAATGAATGGTAGACTAAATAAACTATAATCACTGGAGCAGTGCTGAGGATGAAATAGCGTTTAAGAGTCTGATAGCTTGTGGGAAGAAGCTGCTCTGCAATGTTGTGGTGTGGCAGCAGAAATTTCTACATCTCTTCCCAGAAGGCAGCAGGGTGAACAGGCTGTGGCTGGGTGGGTACTGTCCTTTAGGATCCTTTGGGCTCTGCACCTCACCGCACCGATATCACTGGTCAGAATCAGAATCAGAAAGAGCTTTACTGCAAAGTAGTTCTTTACACATATGAGCTATTTGTATGGCGATAAGGTCTTGCACGTAGACAAACGTACAGTTGACATAAATAAATGTAGAAATATATCATATGAGATAAACAAATGCAAGTTTTATAAGAATAATAAAAGAATAGAGAAAATAATACAACTATTTGAAGAGAAAGAACAACATGGCAGATATTTACATGTGCCATATTCTGGGTTTGTGTTGTGCAGACATATTGCAATGGATGGAGGATATAGTGTCCATCCATCCATCATCAACCGCTTATCCTGCGTACAAGATTGCGGGAGTATATAGTGTACATAAATATTTATTTGACAAAATATAAAAATATAGAACAACAATTAACAAATATATACCAAATGCCAGGTTTGCGCATGATATGAAATGAAATAATATTTGCATGTGCAGAGACATTTGTATTATTTGAAAGGGGGGGTGTCAGTGGGGGACCCGGGACATCTTAATGAGGCCAGCTGCAGACGGGAAGAAGCTGTTGTTTGTGGCGAGAGGTTTTGGTCCTGATGGACTGCAGCCTCCTGCCAGAGGGGAGAGTCTGAAACAGTTTGTGTCCAGGATGGGAGGGGTCAGCTGCAATCTTTCCTGCTTGCCCCAGAGGGAGATGGGTACCAATGATCTTCTGAGCAGTTTAATCACCCACTGCAGAGCCCTCCAGTCCTGCATCGTGCACATCCCATGCCAGTTTGTGATGTTTCCAGCCAGGATGTTTTCTATTGCTCCTAATCAATTAACTATTTAAAAAAGAAACAGATTTAGCAGCGTTATGTTCAAACTGTTTCCTCTGTAAGAACCACTACGCCACAGCAGGTGGCGGTAATGCACCGATAAACTAGTTCTCCAACCGCCAGCGACAGAGGGGAGAAAGAAGTCAGTATGTGGACTACACCAACAATGTGTACTGTAGAGGGAATCCAACCGAGGTCTAGAATAACGTGATTTTCATTATTAATGCAAAAACGTGTATCAATTTAAACTCATTCACAAATCATATCTATAATCATTTTACCAAGAATCAAAATGTACCACATGTGCTCTCCATATTAAAGCGTATTCACATCATTTGAACTCTCCCCGCGTTGTTCTCCGATGGTTCTTCCCAGCAATGGCCGCAGCAGCATGGTGAAGGAGAGAACCCAGCGTGGGTAAACAACAGCGACAGTTTCTGGATTTAAATGGTTATATTATAATAACAACTCCCCTAAGTTTGAAGTTTGATGATCTTTAAACCGCAGTAGTCGAAGAAACCCATCAGAGATTCCGTTACAAAATGGTAAGCTAACATTTCTGAACGGAATCTAACCTTGCTAACCGCTGCTAGCTAACCACCAATAAAGCACAGAAAGTAGAAAATAACATCGTTAACTTTATGTCTGATTGTATTAAAGTTACTTAATTAAATGTAGACATGGTTGTAGCTTTGATCAAACTACAATTCCCCCGTTTCTCTTTTTTGTAGTAAGCTAACTTAGTTGATTCCTTTTTAATGTTAATAAAAAGACATTTGGGAGAAAAACTCAAGTTAATTCTTCGATTGTGTTTTCTTCAGTACCAGCGATTTAGTAAAACCTGACCTTTCTAAAGTTACTTGACATACCCGATTATTTGACAAGCATCCTGTACATGTAAGATGAAGATATAAAATGTGCTGAGATTTGGGGACACAGAACCCCATACAGGAATGTTAGGTTATTTCTAATAGCATGAGCAGTGATTTAATTTCATAAATAGATCAGCTGCTATCTCACCCACAGTATGGACAGGTACAGTATAGAGCTGCACGATTGCGGTTTGCTATTTGATTATAACAGAATAATTGGTACTAGGAGTCTATTTGCTTAATTATCAACTAATGCATGAAATACTGACATTTTGAAATATGTATTTCTCAAGTTGAACAAAGTTCAACATTTTTCACAACAATATCAAGTAAAACAGGTGGAGGCGGCTAGAAGCAGAAAATATTGGTTGGTCAGCAGCAGGAAGCATGAAGTGCTCTAAAACTTCCTGGTAGACGGCTGCGTTGACCTTGGACCTCAGAAAACACAGTGGACCAACACCAGCAGATGACATGGCACCCCAAACCATCACTGACTGTGGAAACTTTACACTGGACTTCAAGCAACGTGGATTCTGTGCCTCTCCTCTCTTCCTCCAGACTCTGGGACCTTGATTTCCAAAGGAAATGCAGAATTTACTTTCATCAGAGAACATAACTTTGGACCACTCAGCAGCAGTCCAGTCCTTTTTGTCTTTAGCCCAGGCGAGACGCTTCTGACGCTGTGTCTTGTTCAAGAGTGGCTTGACACAAGGAATGCGACAGCTGAAACCCATGTCTTGCATACGTCTGTGCGTGGTGGTTCTTGAAGCACTGACTCCAGCTGCAGTCCACTCTTTGTGAATCTCCCCCACATTTTTGAATGGGTTTTGTTTCACAATCCTCTCCAGGGTGCGGTTATCCCTATTGCTTGTACACTTTTTTCTACCACATCTTTTCCTTCCCTTCGCCTCTCTATTAATGTGCTTGGACACAGAGCTCTGTGAACAGCCAGCCTCTTTAGCAATGACCTTTTGTGTCTTGCCCTCCTTGTGCAAGGTGTCAATGGTCGGAACTAGACTGAGAGACCATTTAAAGGCCTTTGCAGTTAATTAGCTGATCAGAGTGTGGCACCAGGTGTCTCCAATATTGAACCTTTTCACAATATTCTAATTTTCTGAGATACTGATTTTGGGGTTTTCATTAGTTGTCAGTTATAATCATCAAAATTAAAAGGAATGAACACTTGAAATATATCAGTCTGTGTGGACTTTTTGAATGGAATTACTGACATAAATCAACTTTTTGATGATATTCTAATTATATGACCAGATATATGAGCCGGGGATTGAACCGCCGACCTTCCGATTAACGGGCAAACCTCCTACATCACAGCCGCCCCTTTTGTGGTCTTGCACATCTGGCTGAAACAAATGTTTGTTTTTGAGTATTCATTATAGTCTAATAACCTATATTATAATGTGTATTTCTTTATGTAAGAGTCAATTGACAAAACAATTCTACCCCAATGTCTTATTTAGTAGGTGTTCTGGAGCTTTTGATCATATCACATGATCTTCATCAGCATATGGAGTTTACCCAGGTTTTCATGGAAATTTCAACAAAGGTTGTTTTTGCCACTCTGGCTGCTTAAAAAAACGGAGGTGGGATTGTATTGTTAACAACTGTGTCCAAAGTCAAGAAAATAAGTTTTTAATCTATAAAATGCCAAGTCTAAAGAGCCTAAGGTGACATCTTAAAATGTTGTCACTCCAAAACCTATTTAATTTACAGTTACAATATTTAGTTATTTTTACTTCCGCCTGTGCTGCTGTGACAATTTGAATTTTACCCTGTGGTGGATCAGTAAAGGAACATCTTGACTTGTCTTTAAAGATAGAAAACATAGAAAAATAGTCTTCGTAAATTTGGTCATTATTAAACTGCATAGACTGAAAATTAGGTTAATCATTAAGTCATTCATTAGTACTCTTGTTTTATATATATCTGTATCTTAATATTTAAGGTAAGCTGTGAGTTTGCTAACCGTTTATCTTAAAGTTCATGACATATTTTTATAAAGTTTGGTGGAAAAGCTGCAGAGTACAACTGGTGGGACACTCCACTGCAGCAGTAAGTGCTTTGCTCCAGGGCACCTCACTAAGGGGTATTAAGAGAGAGAGAAATGAGGCTGCTGTCTTTTGCCACCCAGATGTAACCTGGGGATCAAACCAAAGACTTTACCGTTCTATCGTCACCGGTGATTTCCACTATTCACTGCTGTGTTTGTCTCTTCCAGCCTCATCGAAAGAAGAAATCGTTCATCGAGAAGAAGAAGGCCGTGACCTTTCACCTCGTCCACAGAAGTCAGAGGGACCCGCTGGCTGCAGATGAGAAAGCCCCACAGCACGTCCTCCTGCCCGCCACCAAGGTACAGGTTCATCTTTTTGGCTTGTGACCCTTTGAAGAAAAGCAATAGAAACTTGCAACCCACGTGTCAAAGGTGGCATATGTCTGTGAGCTGTGAGCAGTTCAACCAAAGAGCTTGAAGAGTTAAAGAAGCTTGACGACGTTAAAACTATTCAGCGTTTGAATAGCAACTTTAAATTGCCCAAACAAATCACAACATAACTTGGTTTGGGAAATTTTGCCTGTAATGTGCTTTTCTTATTTCTCAGGGGGAAGTAGAGAAGAGGCGCGAGGAGCAGAGGCAGTTTGGCGTTTTCTTCGACGATGACTATAACTACCTGCAGCACCTGAAGGAGCCGTCGTGCACGACTGAGCTGGTGGCAGCTGGACCCTTAAGCACTGACAGGCGACTTATTCGTATCTGCGATGAAGAGGAGGAGAATGCGGAGGAGGGGGACACGGACAAAACCATCCCTGTAAGTTGAATCAGCGGTGCATGAAAATCCGGTATACTAAAAATAGGTTTACCAAAATTGGGATGGTTTTGTAAACTTCAGTTACTTGTTGTTGTTTTTGGCCTTGTTTGTAAGCAGTGTTTCAAAATTATGTAAGTGATTTGCTGCTTGTCTTACCACGTATTAGGTAGGGATGCACCTAATGTTCAGCCATCGAAATTAATCGGCCCAAAATAGCAAAAGCACTTTCAGTGTTCAGCCTAATAAGGTAAAAGACCGAACAAATTTGACAGGTGACAGAGATGATATTACATGAGACAAAAGTTGATCTACAGGGGAAACAAATGTGAAAGTAACACAGAATGGCCGAGAGGTGCACTGCATTATATTCTCTAATGATTTTGAATTGTCACCTGCCACCTGAATTTCGTGTTTCCCTTTACATAAATGAAAACATTTTCATCATAACTTGATGTAGGAAAGGCAGAACAGGAAATGTCCCCAGAATGCAGGAAATTAATTAAAATTAATTCAGATTATTTCTATAAAATACTTCTTGTGACGCCAGTATGGTGCATCGCAACAGCTCGTAAGCTAAGTGTATCGTCACATCCCTAATCTGAGCCCTTATATGCCCGCTACTTTTCAACACAAAGTGACGCCCTTGCGTGTCGGTATCTTTTTCTTGTTGCAGTAGACAAATGCACGATATCTATACAACATGTAAATTAAGAAAAAAGACCCTCTTACACTGTCTCTGTACGTTTCTCTGCTTGCGGATCCTTCTCACCTTTTTTACCCCTGACCAGTTTGCGAGCCTGAATTTTGTTTCCCTTTATATAAATAAAGACACTTCCTTCATAGATTGGTGCAAAACATGTCCTCAGAATGCAGGAAATTAAGTGTTTAATGCTTAAACTTTTCATATAATTCAGCATTGAAGATTTCTTAAAAATAGCGTTAAAATATCTCTTTGATCTCATGAGCTAAGTGTCTCGTCACACCCCTAAGTATGATTTTAAACACGGTCCCAAAAACTGAAACCTGTAAAATATTGCGATTTTTTTCAGGATTATTTAAAGTGGTTTTCTTTATGCAACTGGTCAGATATTGGCAGATGTTATTCGTAGCTGTCACTCATTCACATAATTGCTCAACAAACAAAACAAAGTTAACAAAGGAATGTTGACATTTATCTGGAGGGGAAAACAAATCTGCTCTGAAATGATTCCTGTTGTGTTTGATAAACAGGCAGCCTCCATCAACCTGCCATCTTCAGTGTTCGCCTCAGAGTTTGAAGAGGAGGTGGGACTTCTGAACAAAGCTGCTCCTATCTCAGGTAAGCAGATCATTCAAATTACACTAAGGAGTTTTATCAGCCTCTGCTGGCGACAACTAGGAACTGCAACAATGCTGCTGATCTTTTAGATTAAGCCCGGGGGAAAAAAACGCTTGAAAAAAATCTGCAGATTGTGGGATTCAAACAGAAAACAGTGTACTAACAACAACTCCTTCCTGAAAATTTCCTTTTTATAATACTCATAAGAGATCAGATACTTAAAAGGCTACTATATGGATACTTGTAAGGTGTGTTTGTAATGACAAAATCATGGTAAACTGTAATGATTTCTCTAGAAAAATTCTGGATCTGTGCATCAACTCGATTTCATGTTCAAAATTTCTAGTTTCATGATGGTGATTCGCTTTAATCCCTACCTGCTATTTGTTGTCCCCAGCATATGAAGCAGTTGCCCTCAGGGTCAATTGTCAGCATCTTGTTGTGTCTTCTTGCTCACTGGTATGAGTGTGTTCCCTCAGGACCACGGCTGGACATGGACCCCGACATCGTGGCTGCCCTCGACGAAGACTTTGACTTTGACGACCCCGACAACATGCTGGATGATGACTTCATCATCAAAGCAAACACTGCGAGTGGAGCAGTGGACATAGAGTAAGAAAAATAAATATTTTTAATATCTTTTTGATTCCTCAAAGCTTGTCATGATGTTTTAAACTTCTCTTTTCTCACCGCTGATGCTGCACAGAACTGTTTCGTCGTTACGTCTCTGGCTTAGCCGCCCAGAATCCTCTCACATGGCGCCACTCAGCCAATCAAATCTGTGCATCGCGACTCAATTCAGGGAGACGAGAGAAGAAATAGCGAGTCAGTGAAGTGATTTTCACATGGCATGCTCTAAAAAGAGGCACATCGACATTGAAAAGAGTTTTTAATCAACAATGGACAGACTTTTACAATCTTCCCATCCGCAGAAAAGTACAGAGCATCGTTTGAGCAAACATACCTACTCAAATCTGAATGGAGCACACACAAAATAAAAAAATAAGAGCAAATATGATTAATCCACCTGAAAGAGGAGTGTGTTTTTGATGGTACTAATAATCCTTCCTGTCTTTGGGGATTTCTAAATACACTGGTATACTGTAATACTTTGAGACTGCCCAACCTTAACCCTAGATCTTCAGTTCCTACCGTTATCTTTAGTAGAATCATATCTAACAGAAACAGAGAGTGGATGTGTTTGCTGACAGGCCCGATTTATCAAAATAACCACTACATTGTAATTGTAATTTCCTGTTTGTGTTTAACCTGTGACAGAGGCGACGACGACGAAGATGATGGTGATGATGACGAGTGGGAGGACACAGACGAGGAAGATGACTTCGACTCTGAGGGCGGGTTGTCGGGGGATGAGGACACGGAAGGCCGCGGTCGTGAGTTTATGTTCATGGACGAGGAGACGAAGAGTCGGTTCACAGAGTACTCGATGACGTCGTCTGTGATGAGGAGGAACGAGCAGCTCACTCTGCTGGACGACCGCTTTGAAAAGGTGAACTTTCACTCTTTTTGTTAGGTGAATACTTATATTATTATATTGGGTATAATCCCAATTTTTATAAAAAAGACAGCGGTGGAATTTTTAATATTTTTAACAAAAGCGTGTCAAGAAGCACAGAGCAGATGAACCGGGCAGGAAGTTAGACACAGAATGGCATAGAGAATCTGGTTGATTTTCAAAATAAAATACCCTTTGCAGATTCCCAATTGTATATCACCAATAAACACAGTTAAAACAGACACAAAAGAAACAATTGAACTGCGTAGCCTACTTAACAAAAATCAAGGAACTGAACAAATCAACAAAATCTGAACAAGTCAGCAAAATCAGGCAGTGAAAACGCTCTTATTCTGAAATGTCCCATGTGGGATATTTTATTTTTTTAACACACACACATGCTTACTGTTTTATTTATTAATTTTATTGTAATTTTTAATATACTTTTCAATTTTTTACACACATGCTTACTGATTTATTTATTTGAATTTTTAATATATTTAAATTTTTTTAACAAACACACAGACTTACTGTTTATTTTATTGTAATTTTTAATATACTTTTTATTTTTTTAACACAAACACACATACGCTTTGATTACTTGTTTAATGAAATGTATGGGGTTGTGTATTGATGTGGTTTGTATGATGCTTTGGCAATATTGTTACACATGCCAATAAAGCTAATTTGAATTGAATTGAAATATAGCCGTGCACGGAGCACAACGAAATGGGCTTACAGGGACCTGTTGTTGGTACTTTAAGCACACAAAATGACAAATCAACAACGCAGAGCTACACGCTCCGCTGCTGAAACACTTCAGTGTGAGCTGACGCCAGACAAAACCGCGGCACAGCTGCTGCCTGTGTCTGTTCGGCTGATGCCATTATCTCACGTTTTCCTCCAGTTTCGTTTGTTGTTGTAAAATGTACCTGCCCTTTGCCCGCTCTGATTGGTGAGTAGGACTGTAACAGGAGAAGCGTGGCACTTGTGATTGGTTAGCAAGTCTGTCACACAAGGATGACAACATGAATTTCTAACTGCATGACTGTTTAAAACGGGTCAGATGTGCTGTATAATTAACCTACATTTTAATCGCCGTCTTCACGATTAGCTAATCGCGTTCTTTCAAATCGCAATTACAATTTAAAAACGATTAATCGTTCAGCCCTAGTGGAATCTAACCAAGTAAATTTACTCAAGTAGATTACGACAAATCTGAAGTCATGTTTGTGATAATGCTTAAAAATAGGAGCAGGTATTACATTTGCTGCCACATTTCAACCTCTGTTGATGGCCTTTTTCTTTTGAAGATACTCCCTCCCTCACACCTCCACCCGTTCATAGGGGTGTGACGAGATTTCTCGTCCAGTTCAAAGCTGTTGTGAAACTCACTCGATGACATTTTCCCACACGCTGTCATGCCCATAGACTATCTGTACTATCTTTTCATTCCTCACACAGTGGAAAAACAAATGTAGAACTGACAATAGTGATAGGAATCAAGTGAACCTGCTCTCTCACACTGTTGAGTCGCAGCCAGCTTGTGATAGAGCAATATAAACATCTAAAAACTGAGGCACTACGTCGCTCCTTTTGGGTCTGCGAGCTGGACTTTATCGATGGTGCTGAAGTTAAAATGTGTGGATTTCTGCCTGATTAGAAGTTCTCTGTTAGCTTTGGTTTTCAAACAGTCTGATATAATAACTAATGCACAGCAGAGTATAGGGCCGGAACACTTAAAGAGTGTACTTCCCCAGGAGAATACATATCTGAAAGAAACACAGAACACTTGAGAGCCTTACAGCATTATATTCTGTTGGAGATTCAGTTGTCGCCTGCTGAATTCCATTTCTCTTTACAGAAGTAAAAACATTTCCTCCATAAATTGCTCGAAATGTTCATATAATAAAATCTTGTCTCGTCTCAGTCTCGGTAGCTGGTGAGTGCCTCGTCACACCACTACCCATGCATGCCATTGCTAGTATGTTTGGACCGTTGTGGGTGACGAGAGAGGGTTATGTAAAAAAGCGTCTGTGTATATGTAGTGAGTCTGGTAACTAAAATCACTTGTGTGGGTCTTTAACTTGGTCATAAACTGCGTCTGTGTTGTTTCAGTTTTACGAACAGTTCGATGACGATGAGATCGGCGCTCTGGACAACGCAGAGCTGGAAGGCTTCATCGAACCGGACAGCGCTCGCCTGGAAGAAGTTATCAAAGACTACTTCATACAGAAAGAGAAGGAGTGAGGAATTAAACTCATGTTTTGTTAGTAAAAAGAAATGTTGCTTTAGATGACCCAGCTGACTGATTTTACATCTTTGTGGTTGTTTATGGATTAGATACCTCAGGCCTGATGACTTGGGTCCCAAAGTACTTCCTGTCGTGAAGGAGGAGGAGGAGGAAGATGATGGGGAGGAAGAAGAGATGGAAACTGTGGTCATTGAGGCTCCAGAAGAGAAGTGGGACTGTGAAACCATCATCAGTGAGTTTCATTTCCACCTAAATTCACTTTGCTGTAAAGTTGCATCCAGAATCCAAAATGAACACACATGAATTTATGTTTGGCAGGTCTACCTGTTCCCTTGGCCAGTGATTCAGAATGTTGATTTCAGACAGGTTGCATATTCATTAATTCAAGTCGATTTAGTTTATGTAGCCCTATATCACAAATTTACCTCAAGTGGCTTTACTATCTGTACATTATACAAATAAAAAAACTGCGTAATGAGCCCTTTAACTGGGGAAAAATGTTAAGGAAGTTACAGACGGCAAGAATATTGATCCGCGAGGACGACTAGCCACCTCCACTGCACAACAGTGAAGCTGAAATCAAACTTTAAAACTCATCTAACTCAGGATATTCCTTTAACACGGCCTTAAACAGGAAACGGAGCCATCAGTGGCTGATGTGGTGTAATGTTTGCATGCGAATGTTTAGAAAGCAACTTGGCTGATGAGCAGTTAAAGGACCACTTTGAAAATGGCCATGCCAGTTTATCCCTTCTCCAAAATGTAGTCTACCTTTGGCGCTTTATTTAGCCCCCTTGCACCCAAGCTAGCATGATTGGTACCAATAGATGGCAAGTTAAACTAGATTCAATTCATTTCAAATTAGCTTTAATGGCATGAATGTAATAACAACATTGCCAAAGCATCATATATACACAACATAAGAACAATCAGCCCCATACATTTCATTAAACAATGAAAGCGTAAAGTAATCAAAGCGTATGTGTGTTTGTGTTTAAAAAAAAAGAAAGAAAAGAAACATTAAAAAATAAAATAAATAAAACAGTAAGTGTGTGTATTTTAAAAAATAAAATAAAGAAATATAAAAAAATAAAATAAGTAAATAAAACGGTAAGCGTGTGTGTGTTTAAAAAATAAATATTAAAAAATACAAAATAAATAAAACGGTAAGCGTGTGTTTAAAAAAATATTAAAAATAAAATAAACAAAACAGTAAGCGTGTGTGTGTGTGTGTGTGTGTGTGTGTGTGTTTAAAAATATATTAAAAATAAATAAATAAAAAAACAGTAAGTGTGTGTGTGTGTGTGTGTGTTAAAAAATAAAAATATATTAAAAATAAAATCAATAAATAAAACAGTAAGCATGTGTGTGTTTAAAAAAAATATATATAAAATAAAAAAAATAAATAAAACAGTAAGTGTGTGTGTGTGTGGATTAGGTCATCTAGTTTCATGATATCCATCATCACTGTTGTTTTATAGCTGAGGCGGCTACAGCCTCCGAAAATCAGTATTGTCAGCACCCCCAGTGGAGTTTATGTCAGAGATTACGCCACTTAATGGGTTAATATAAAGTTTATCAACTGTAACAAGAGGACTGTTGTGTTTATTGAACTGTGTGAGTCTCGCTCAACTGTGAACGTCTTCTGTAATGAAATTAATCAAGATTCTTAAATAGACTTTTATCTTTCAAACTGATTTTTTTATTTAATCAGGTCTCTGTATCGGCTGAGAGCTGTGATTGGCAACCAGAATTGGACTACAGGGCATTTACAGCTGAGAGCTTTTATTTAGCGTTTCATTTGGAGCCAAAGGTTAAAATCTTATCATCTTTATCTGTTCCACATCGGTGCAGTAAAGCTTATTTGGTCAATGTTAGATAGGAAGTATCACCACAACCAGTTGGACCCATAGGTGTTATTTTCACTCCACATAAGAAACTCTGCAGTAATGAAATTACAAATCTTTAAATGCCAGAAGTGATAAATTAATAATAATAAAATCCTATTGAGTTTTATACATTTTATACTGGGCCGTCTGACACCTCTTGATAGTTCAACAACTGCTTTTTTTAACCTTGATTTGTAATTCCTTTTGGCATAATAATTGGCATTAAAAAGAGTCTGTTTTTTTTTCTGACAGTAGGTTTGATAGACGTGATGTTCGTGCTCTTTTTACAGTAGTTTAATGTTTTATAGTGAGACACTGCCAGTATTAATGTATCTGTATAATGTTTCTTGTCTTCTCCAGGCACATATTCCAACATATATAACAGACCCAAAGTCATTAAAGACCCACCAAAGGTATGAAAAGTCCTTCTTTTGTATTACTTCTAACTGCTGTTTGATATGATACCCGTGTAGAAACAGATACTCTGTACAAACAATCCCACACCTGAATGCTTTCCTGAAGTTCCGGTCTTGCGACTTCGTGTGAGACCGGTATGTGACCAACTGGTCGTGCACGTCACACCTACACTTGTGACTGAGACAAAGCTGCAGCTGAAACTGTGAAGGCAACAAACACAAGTCTGCAGAGTACGGACATGTTCTGTAAACTGAAAAACAAACTCTCATACATGACACTACAGGAACCTGCTTGATAACTTAACGATTAACTAAACGAGTGTTATTTTAAGACGGCTCTTTCTTACATAGATTTCTTTATGAACAGGTTTTGTAACATTTTGGAGGATTGCGTTAGTACATTCCAGCCCAGGATTTACTGCAACACTTTGAACCATTTCTTGCATAGCTGATTGTTGCACGTGAATGCACCGTGAGCCGCTGATTATGCAATTAGCAACATTCACCGCTAGACGCCACTAAAACTTCCACTGTGAGCCTTTAAAGGTTGATGAGCTCAGACTTTGTTCTGGAAAGTCAAGATGTGAAACACAACATCAAAGCAGAGTCTGAATATATTGGATTTTACGTAATACTCTTGTCCAGGCACTTTATGATCCAGCCTCTTCAGCACATTGTCTAAAATTTAGACTTGAAGCAGACCTTTTCTTTGTTTTCTTCTATCGGCAGATAAAGCCGATCCGTGTGTCCAGTAAAACGGGTATCCCTCTGGACGTCCTTCCTGCCAGAGGCCTGACCGCCAAGCAGGCCGAGCGCATGACGAGGATCAACGACTCGGACCTGCCTCGGGTCTCCACCCAGCCTCGCCACAGGGAGGAGAGCAAAGAGGAGAGGAGAGCAAGGAAACAGGCCATCAAGGACGAACGCAAGGTGAGGAAGAAAGAGGGGAAAAACATTGATGTTTTGTGTCTTTGGCTTAAGGCCCTTCAAATCTTGCTTGTGAGACGTGGCCCTCCCAATGGGGGCTCCAAACAGTTCCAGTGAATGGAAGTGAAAAAATATTATCATATAGAATAACCCGTCCCAAAGTCAGAAACTAATAAATCCCTCAGAACAGACCTTTTTTATGTTTTTGGTGTAGTCTGAAGTTATATTAAGCAATATTAGGCTGTCTTGGCTCAGTTGGTAAATGTCTACGGGATGAAATAACAATCATTATCCCATAGGCACCCAGGAAGTGAGTGGAAAAAAGCAAACTAAGTAGGGGTGACTTTTTCCCCTACTTTTCCCTGAGTGGAAGCCCACAGGCTCTGACTTTATAATATATACAATTAAATATTCATGACTAAGCAAAGTAAATAAAATAAAATACATCCTCAGTAATATTGTGAGATTAAAACTCTGTAATCTGTAGGTGTGGTTTTAACAAATTTGATTGACAGTGTGTTTGTAACAGAAGCACACAATCATACAAAACCCTGATTTATTAACTGAGCCTCGCCCACTTCAGACCTGACAAAAACATGTACAGAAATGTCTCTGTCAAATAATCTGTTGTAACTTTGGCCGCAATTACCCAGTCATACTGAGTGATACATATGTAAAACACTACTTGGCAATAAAGCTCCTTCTGATTCTGAAAATACTTTATTCTTATAAAAAATCTCCTGAAAACACCAAAACCATCATGCTTAATCCACTGTTAAACAGTCCCAAACAAATGCCTATATATTTGTGAGCTGTTTTTAAAGAATCACATGTTCAGTAGAAACAGGCCGGGAGTTTAGAGTTTCCACCGCGGCAGTATGTTGGGGCTCAGCAGTGTTTATGCGTTATCGCATTTTTCATCAATGAAGTAATTTGGCGCCATATAGCAGAGTAAGAGTGTCACCTCACTGCACAGCGAGCCGCTAACAGCAGCTTTATGGTCGGAGCAAGCTAGCTGCTGGGTGCTAGTCAACAACATTGCCAAGAAAACTCCTTTTTGTAGTTTGACGTGTCTTTTTAAGACATAGCTAATGTTATATCGTTACCTTCAGGGCACGTCTATCAAGTCAATTTACATACCGCAACAACGCACGCGCTTGTGGAGCAGAATGGCTGTCCACAACAAACCGCTGCGCTGTAGTAACGTAATAACTAAATTTCCACAGAAAGCAACAGGAAAAATAGCTGCAGGCTTCCGACACACTACGCTCCTTAGTTGGTAAGCTTCAAATGAGGCTTACTGTCCCTCAGGATCACAACGTTAGTCCAACATCGCCGAGCCTGCTAGCCACATTAGCCGCGCAATGTGCTAACACCAAGTTAGCTAAAGTTTAAAATAACAAAAACACGGCAACACTTACAGCTTCAGAGTTGGAAGTCAGGTCACGTACAGGCGATCCATCCTTGAACCGTTACAGAGCTCGTTACGGTTGTGGAACTTATGAAGCACTCATTTATTAATTGAACACGCCCTACAGTATGAACACTGCGGTTATCGCGACAGCCCTAGTCTTATCCTCTAACAAAACAATCAGATCAGTAGGACGACTGACCTGCTTTATTTTGCTCTTATCAAAGTGTGAGTTACAAAGCCCGGCCATTCTGTGTTTACCCTGCCAACACTGGATTCAAATATTTACACAATGAAGGGCTTCATCAGTATTGCAATGACATGAAAAACGATGCCAACAAATGATTAAGATATAAAAATATTTGCACAGTACAATGTTAAATTCTGCTTGTGTGTTTTGAATAGGAAAGGAGAGTCGAGAAGAAAGCCAACAAGATGGCGTTCAAGGAGGAAAAAGTCAGACAGGAGAAGCAGATGTTGAATCTGAGAACAAACATTCAAGGCATGAAACTTTAGCTCCCCAACGCCGGCGTTCTGCCCGCACAGACTTTTCACCACGGACACGCTGCTCCTCACTTCAGTGGAGCTGACAGGATGGAAAACAAGAGGACTGACAGGCTCTGGGTTTTTTAAGACCAGAATTTCTTCAAATCATAAAGTTAATTTAACTCAACTTTAAATATAAGGAGCAAAAATGATATCTTGATGTTGTAACAGTTTGAAATCCGGGAAAAGTAAAGGCTGAGTATCGCACCAGAATGTTTTGTATCAAAAGTTGGCTTTGAATTTCTGAATTTACTTTTTCTATTATTTTCTTCTGCAGCTTCTTATGCTAAAGGAAATGTTCCTACTTTAGGGAAATATGCTTATTGACTTGGCAGAGAAAAGATAGATCCCATCCTCATATTTGCACGCTAACAGCCCACTAACTTAGCGGAGCATAAAGACTGGAAACGAGGTAGCGTGGCTCTGTCCAAAGGTAAAAGAAAAATAATCCACCTACCAGCTCCTCTAAATCTCACTAATTATTATGTTTAACCAGTACGAAAACATTAAGGAAAGACAAACCGCCTTGTTACAGGGGTTATGTGCTGGACTATTTCCTTGCTATAAAAGAAACATGAAACTGTCAAGCACACAAATTATTCCTGTAACATGTTTATTTTGCCCATAAAGCTCTCTGTGCCATCTCAGCTATCATCAGGATGTCTTCACCCACACCTGCAAACGTCTCTTGTTTACAAAAGCAAATAAATATCGTTCACGTCTCTTTATTAAAAACACTTGTGAGATTTCTTGTTGAACTCGTGTCAGGATGTGCTTTCCCCACTGTTGAGCTGATAATCATCAGACAGGTATGAGCATCAACTGACACCACAAAGTCTTTGGCATGGCAACATGTTGACATTCCTTCCACATGCAAACAAGTGTTCAGCAGAAGCATTTTGATAAAATTCACATGTCATTAGAAATAGTGGTTGGTGTATTATTAAAAAAATTGGCTTGGGTGTTTACCCCCCCCCCCCCCCAAAAAAAACACATACTGTAAAATTAGTATTAATTATAATCAAATTAAAAACTATATAAAAGCGAGTCTTATACAATAAAAGGTTACACAAACTTACAACTTTAAAAAGATGAGCCACCTTGAGGTAATGCAAAAAAACCCTAATCCTCTTGATGCAAATGAACAACACCCCCGCATTGCCAACAGAGCCAGTTTTGCATGCCGCAGGTAACACAACAGATGGAAACACTTGTGTGATAATTGTAGGTGTGGCACTGCAAGCAAGGTTCAAATGGATTTTTAAAACCAGTTTCTGGGAAAGTCCAGATTGTGTGAGGTGCGCTCCGTTTACTTTTATTATTTTAGTACACTTTTTTTGCTTCTAGTGGTGGGCTACTAAGTCATGTAGGTAATTTGGTTTTATTTGTCCAGGATTTGAAATATGAGTCCAAGTTTTGCTGCCAAAAGATTCAACTTGCACATCTTTTTGCATAAACAAGTTTCCGTGTTTGCTCTGGACAATCCAGACCTTGTCATAAATACATTTCATTGGAACTACTTTCTACCACAGAAATATCCTTTGTGAAAACTGGTGAAAGTGGATTATTTCTTAGAATATTTGTAAAAAGAGGCAACAGAAATCTCATGTCCAAACCTGGGCAAATAAAACCTAAACTGTCTACATGGTTAGATACCACTTAACACAAGTGGAAACATGCTTTTGTGTGTCCCTTCAAAATGAATACACCTTCCTTCATGAATAACAGCTACTCTAAACCAGCAGTTTCAGCTGATATTAAAAAAACTTGATAAAAAAAAAAAAAATCTTCCTATTGTGTGCTTTAATGTAGCCGTTCTTAAAAACTCTGCACTGCTGCGTCTGATAAAATGTTTTAAAGTGGGTAAGAATGAGGCAGATACTTCATGTTGTGGAAAGTCATATTCCAAAATGTGGCTCCAGTGGTCATGTGCAGGTAACAGTCTTTAAAACTTCTTTGTGTTGCAGTTCTTTGATGTTGTAGCAAAGGATCGGTCTTTTTCCTCGATTCTCCCTCAGATTTGTATTAAATGCGTAAAAACAGCTCAAGAGGCAACAATATCCTTAAACATGTTTAAAAAGGTGCTTATAGGTTAGTGGTTGTTCCCTCCTGGAGCACCCTACAGGCAATACTGAACAATCAGTTTAGATGGAGAGAGGATGGGGTCACTTCAGAGAGTAAAATCTTTCATTCGATCTGCAGTCAAAAAGACGGTTTGAGGTTTGAGGGTGATGGGGGGACAGCATCACTCCAAACTTCTCTCAGGGGTCACTTGAGCAAGGCGCCGACTCCTCTTAGTGCGCTGCTTTAAGCTTTATAGTGTGTAGTTTGCCCCGAGCTATAGTGGTACTGAATTAAAAACATTTAACGAATCCCCAATCATCCGTTGCATTAACACCCGCTGTAACCTGTGACCATCTCTGCATCACCCATGTCCACCTGCAGATTCTGTGGGCGGTCATATGATGACGTTGACTCTTCCCCCTTCTCCTCCTCCTCATCATCAACCGAAGTGCACTCTGTTTTCACCGAGCCATCTGAAGAGTCGTCATCATTTGTCTTCTGTCCCTCCGATGTCAAATGCTCAGCTTCCTCCTCTGTGCCGGGCTCGTTGACAGTCAGTACTACAACAGGACTGATGTGTGGGGGGTTCACAGTATAATACGGTTTCCCATGGTTTGGCTGCTGAAGACAAGGATAGACAAAGGGTTTAGAAACAATAAGAGCAACACAACCACCAATAACTGGTTTGTGTTTTCCAATTTGACACCTTACCAGATTCTTAGGTAGGTGGGAGTTTTCATCTTCCGGGGGCCTTGTCATACAGATGAAGATTGATACCACAGTCAGTACGACAACTAAAACCAACAGCAGTATAATTCCCACTGTCACATAGACCCCTGCAATAAAAAAAATATTTTAGTTTCACAGTTTGCAAATGTGCTAAAGCAAAGAGCACTTGTATTTTACTCGGATTTACAATTTACATTTAAGACAATGTCAACAAAAAGTTGTATTAGATTGTACAGGTGTACCTAATATAGAGGCCACCAAGTGTGTTGCTGAACAAATAGTGGTTTTTGTTACAGCAAGCAAAATCTGTTTCAATAAACATTAATTAAACCTGCATCAATTTATATTTTAGGTCATTTGGGGGCCGCACAACACGCTGTTATAACAAAACAGACTTATAACCTTATAAAGCTGATTTGGCAAATCTCTTACACACCCTGCAGTCAGATTTTTGCCACACTGGTAAATGTACATCCACTATTCACTCCCCTTTTAGCTCTGGTATGGTCTCCACCAACTCTTGAGAAAAATCTCTGGCGCTAAATACTCAATTTTCTTCACCAGCTAGCCGCTAACTATGTCTGACTGCTGTTTGGTGCTGAGCAGATAGTTTAAGCAGCTTGATGAAAATGGCTTCTTTCAGCTCATAGTTTGGGTTTTACAGCACATTGACGGTCTGGCTCGGTCAGTGTTTTCAGCAGCAGCCAGTTGTTTTCAACAAAAACGCTCTGAAAAAGTCACCGTGCACGACAGCAGCAAACAGGCAGACAGTTATGTTAGCTATGACAAATTTACATGCATCGGTCTGTCAGCTTGGACCTCAACATCTATAGAGGTAAAATACATTGATGCACATTATTGTAGTAGTAATATTAACCCAGAAACATCAACTAGTGAAACACTGACAGGAACATTTTACTGCACAGTGAGTACTTCTGCTTTGACACTAAGTACATTCTTCTGATAATTCTTACATATGTTAACTTTACTTTTAAATGCAGGACTTTTACTTGCATGTACTATCCCAGTGTGGTATTAGTATTTTACTTAAGTACAGGATCAGAATATTTTTTTTTACTGTGTCCAGATTATTTGTATGTTGAGAAAACATGCTTGTTTCTTCTTTGTTTATGTCACCAAACCTGTTTAATCCGTGTAAACCAGAAACATGAAAGACACATTTCCGATGCCGTATACTGAAAGTCTTTGAAGAAACCTTCACCACTTCAGACTTACAAGGTGGGATACTGCGACAGATGTTGTGTGTCTCACTGAACGATACCAATTGATTGTCGACAATCAACGATCCTGTCAGATTGACGCACTGCTCTGCACCCTCAGGAAATTCAATCTCGCGTACGCAGATCTCCTGGCTCCGTAGGCATTCACCTTCCTGAAAGTCACAGAACACCGGTAATTACGATCAACACTGCTTTTTATCTTATTAGCATATTATTCCATAACAAACAAAGCATTTGACTGCCCTTTGTTTTGGGGTGGGGGCAGAAATCACTGACCTTTTAACAACTCCCTAGTTCTTATTAAACTAAAACTGGTTCCATTTCAGAACTGGTTCTCGATATCCAACCAAAGCGGAGCCATAATAAGCACAGCAACAAACATTTTTGTTTCTTGGCGATATATTGAAATTTCCAACGTCCGGACCTGCAGAACAAGTTCTAACAGGACTAACAGGGTGCCGGACCGCGAGGAGATAAACTGCGCTACAAGATGGGAACTAAGACCTCAGTCGATTCCACGGATATGAATTCAAGCTCTGTAATTCATCTCATTTCCTGACGTTTCTTGAACGTAATGAGATTTCAAATGTCTGCAGGTTAAGAGACATATATTAACAATTATTTTCATTACTGATTAATCTGCCGCTCATTTTCACAATTTATTATCGTTTAGTCTTTAAAAAGTAAAAAAAAAAAATTGACAATTCCCCAGAGCCTAAAGTTAATTAACAGTTCAAAAGCCAAAGACTCTTCATTCATTATCATGAACAACAAAGAAAAGGAGCATTTAAGAATTAAGAGAATACATTTAAGAATCTGGAATCTACAGATTTTTGACAAATTGTTTAGGAAATGACTGAAACGATTAAATCGATCATCAAAATAGCTTATGAACTTTATATAGCCTGCATGGGTAGACCAGCTGTTCTGCTTGCATCATCATTATTAATTTTATTATTAATAATATAATAAAGTTCACCTCAAGCTGACTCACTGAAAGTCAAAAGAAAGGGGCTACTTCTTCTGAATTTGGCTCAACTTTTGACTGATGTTCCAGAGTTGTAAACGCCTTTTTCATACTATTTCAAATGTCTTTAAGCTTTATTTGTACTTACACCACCTGGAGAGACTGTGAATTTAAAGGAGGCAGAATTGTCAGCCTGCTTCAGTTCACTGTAGTAGTGCAGGGGATTTCTGAACATCACTTTGGCCCCCGAATCCTCCACTTTCAGATCCACAGGAGGGAAATTTAATTTGCCTGTGGAGAGAAATTCAAATTTTAGCTCGGTAAAAGAAACTTAGCAATGTAAATCTGACCCACACTCTAGTTGGTAACATTTACTTATTTACAGGGAAATAAACACATTTTAAAATCTATATATTACTTACATATTATATCAGCTGTCTTGTGCGCTGAGAAGCTGAATGTTTTAGACGGTACTGGAACAGACCGGTGGCCTCCCTGTATGGCTGTTACACTGACATAATTAAAGCCCATGTAGCGCTCATCAGATGCCCAGACGAAGTGGCTCAGATCATACTGATGGTCTGTGGTGGTTTCTTCCTCATCATTTCTTAAATATGAGCAACAAAACAGTGGATTTACTAAACCAGCAGTCAAAGACAGTATTCAGAAAATAATATCAGCATAAATACACAATTTCTGCTGCTGCAGAGCAAACATTAAATTACATTTAGCTCTTAATAAAACTAATTCAAGCACTACTGAAGTTATATTTTCTTATTTCATGTTTAAGGCAGTTGAGTCTTACACAGTAGAACCTTTGACTTCTACCCTGAAGGTGGTTTGTGGTTGCGGTTTGCTGTATTCCCAGCTGACTGTGACTTTGAGATTTTGGCAGCTCACCACCACTTTTGTTGGAGGCGGAACTGCAAGAAAAGAGGAGAGACCCATAAATAGATGTGTCACCGTACACCCTCATTCATCATCACAAACTATACGGACACCAAGCCATTTGTTCAAGTATTTTTGGGCATTTTAACACAAACAGTAAATAGATGACAGAAAAGGGGTAAAAGGGAGCTGGAAAACATCCCGCAGACTTGAACTGGAGACGATGTGGTTCATGGTCAACACCCCAGACCACGAGGGAAATCTTAACGAGCAGATTGCCATAATATACTAAGTCATACAATCATGCTGCCCGTGTCGCCCTTTCTCCTTTCATTCCAAACAAAGATTACACCCACACATATCTACTCCCTCAAGCAGAATGGGAAAACTGCATCCAGCTAATAACTATAACCTGTTATCTGTGTAGGGTCGTGGGGGCTGGAGTCAATCCCAGCTAACATTGGGCGAGATGCGGGGTTCACCCTGTACAGGTTGACAGTTCATCACAGGGCTGACACAAAGAGACAAACAAGTATTCACAATCACCAATTAACCTATCAACCTGCACGCCTTTTTTAAAACTTTTTTTTAACAGGAATGTCCCATTTAGACACAATCTGTACAACGGAGTCTTGTATAGCACAAGTAAAAATGACTGGATGGCAGAAAGGACTGTGGGAGGAAGCAGAAGTTAAAACTCAGAGAAATCACCTGCAGAAGCAAGAGGCAGTGACGTATGTGTTGTTTCCACACTGAACCAAACTACAGGTGTGAGACAACCTAATTCACACAAGTTGCAAGTTAACTAAGAATACATTCAACATTCACACAGTTTTTGGACCGTATCCCAATCCAGAAACCCCACTATGAGGGCTTGTGAAAGCTGTTAGTTGTTGGTCAGTAAATAGCCTCAGAGTGTAATCCAACTGCTTATTAAACCACATGTTGTTTTGATTTCTACAAGAAAAATAAAATAAACAGAAAAGTAAAATTTTAAAGTTGTTGAAAGTTGTAGGTTAAGGTAGCAGGTGCCTAAACTAAACACACTCTACTGAATGCACAGAGAGAAAAAAAGATTTTTATCGGACTCCTGGCCCGACAGCAAACAAATTTAAGTGCTACCCCCGCCCTTCATGAAGTTATCTCGATGACCACAGTATTTACCAAATAACATCAACATTTGCCCGTGCACAAAGATAGATGAGGGCAAACCACACAACACCTACACTGCTATCAACTATGCACAAACAAAAAAAACACAATTATCTACATATTGGCCCTGGCGAGGTGTGTGGCGCTGCAGTACATACTTTCTACCAAACAATTCCTGTAACACGCCATTACCTTTTCACCTTGTGTCTCCGTCACCACAGCCTCAATAAGGTAGGCAGGTGTACGAAATACAGGTATCTCTTGTGGTTGCCCTTCTGCATTCTACCAGCCCTGATTGTTTTGCACTGCCCCGCCTAGTTTTTAGACATCCCTTCAAAGTCTGTTATTATATTTAATCATCTTAGGCATGCTTTTGCGCAAGGGAGTCACTTTGAGTTGAAAAGCGGTGGGGATATAAGGGCTCAGATTAGGTCATGAGGTCATGATACACTTAGCTCATGAGACGAGACAATAAATGATACTGGTTTCACAAGAATGTGTTGTAGTTAATGTCCTCTCTACTGAGTCAGCACACATGCAGGCATGATTTACTCTCCCTCCTCTTTTGTCATGTTCAGAATGAAAATGTGCAAAAAGAAGTGTAGTTTTAGGTAACGCCAGCCGCGGCTAGCTCCATTTTAAATGACTCAATTTGACAATATGTCAGGTCATTACAGTGCTTAACATGAAATTGTTCAATTGTTTTAATTGTAGGTTTTTTAAAGGTGAGATCCCAATAAAGAGAAGTAAATCCCTATTTGAAATATGAAGTCATACAGTCTTTTGTGGTTTTCAACCATAGAGTCTCAGACTCTGCAGGATCGGTCTCCATCCAAACATCTCAGTTCATTTATTTACGAGTTAGAAGTGTTGTTTGAAACTATGACGCTTTTATTGTGATGCAAATGTACTAGTTGTTTTAGGTGACGAACTACAAAAAACCACTCAAAACTAAATTTAGTTTTAAAAGCAGTGAGAAACGATATTGCACAGATATCCCAGATTGGCCTGTGCTGACTACATGGCCAAAAGTATGTGGACTGGTGAGCTCTGGATAGTTGAACATGTAATTCCAAAAAACATAGGCATCATTGAGCTACTACAACAGCCTTCACTCTTCTCGCTACAGGGATTTACCTCCATGCATCAGTGTATGGCATCTAAGGGCCTTTTTGTTTTACAAAGCCGGGGAGGAGGGTAATATTTTGAGAAAGAACTCTGAATGTCCAAGACTAAGGATGTGAATTTTCAAGAAAAAAACCTCAAAATTTTACAAGAAATAACTTGGAAAATCCCATTTCTCAGATGTGCTTGTGTTATTTAAAGCTCTGTCATCATATTAAAAGCATGGTTGCAGATACTACTTTCACCAACCAGCATTATGAGACACTTCCTTCTGTCCAAAGACCAAAAGCATAAATAATTTGGGGGACATTTGTAAATCAGCAGGATGTGAAACCTGCTCTCTAGACATTTGTGACAAAGCAGCTTATAGCACTGCCAGAGCGAGACTGAAAGATATGTGAGGCCACATAACCAGATGAGCTTAAATCCCTTTTCTTCTCACTTTGATCGCCTCAACAAAGACTCAGCTGTAAAGCCTCCTCCACCTCATGTCCCAACCTTCCTCAAGACAGCCACGCTTTGAGAAACTGGTTCTTCAGCACAGAACATCCCATCGGCTGGGCGGCTGTGGCTCAGGAGGGAGAGCGGGTTGGCCGTTAATCGGAAGGTCGGCGGTTCAATCCCTGGCTCCCCCTGGTTGCGTGTCGAAGTGTCCTTGGGCAAGATACTGAACCCTGAATTGGCCCTGGCGGCTGTTCCGAAAGGCGCTATACAAGTCATTTACATTTACATCCAGTCCAGACCCTCAGGCTCTCTGAATATTACCCCCTCCCCCTGACTCGGTAAATGCTGCATTCATTACATATGGGATCTATATTGACGGACGGTGGATATGGGAAAAGTTCCAATGTTCAAGACAGCTGTATGATTGCAGAGTTGGTCATGTGAAGGTTAAAGACATTGTGCATGTGGTGGTCAATATGACGCTATATCTATTAACTTCTGGTTTTAATTAAACCACAGACTTTGGCTAATGTGAAGGCACTTGCAAATTATTTAGCAGGTCAGATATCTCAGAGGTTTTAGTTGTAATAACAACTTGGATGTTGACGTGAACCTTCTTGTGAACATAGGTTTAGTTCAGTTGGTGAATACTGTAACTCTAGTTACGTTTCCAGGGAGGTGATGAAAGGACAGCATTATAAGTGGGCAATAAGTGGTGTCGCAGACCCCCTCCTCTGTTAAGAGACAGCTTTTCAACCCGGGTGTAAATGGCTTCCAAATCCAGTTGCCCTTGATTTTAACCTTCCTTGGATAACTATGACCTGGATGACTGAGAACCTTCACAGATTGTAACGCTTGGCATTCCAGTTCTTCCAAAAATGTGTCAAAAGGCCAGCCAAGTTCTGTCACACCAACCAAACTGGGAAAACCGTTTCGTCATGTTGAAATAGAAAAATAAAAACTGTTTACACAAAGTCGGGAAAACTTTGTCATTCTATGCTGTGAATCAAGATTTCCATTCAAAACCAGGGAAATCAGCTCTATACCCAAACTCACCGGTGTGTTACTGTATATTTAATCTCTACGCAGCTCATTAAAAGGATTTGGAAAGTTTGGAGTCAGTGGATAAGTCACACAGAAACGTGAAAGGACTAGTTAGTCATGTTCCTGAGAAAAATAACAATGAAAGCACTTGACGGAGAAATGGGAAATGATGTGTCAATTACCTCAGGAGAAGAGCTGGAACAGAAACTATTGCAATATAAATTTTTTTTTTGTGTAGTAGTGTAGTAACATCTACGCAGCCCACAGAAACCACAATACAATCACATGTGCGCAGAAAGAGGCACACATATTCCAGAAACTCTCCACATGATTATGAAATGATGATTTGAAGAGGAAACTAGTGTCATGATTTAACTACCAGCCCTTAAGATGCTGGCTACTTATTAAGCTGATTATAAAAATGGCAATAAACTCCCTGCATGGTAAAAGCAATCACACCTATAACTACAAGGTGAAGCTGAACCTTGAACACATTTATTACTCTCCAGAAATATTTTTATGCGCACCACAGTGTAACTCAAAGTTCACCTAAAAGTCTGAGAAAAAAAAAGTTCGAAACAGCAATTGTAAACACCTTATTTGTTTCCTGTAATGTGGAACACAATTTGCAAATTCATTTTTATAATTTAAAAACAGGTTGTGTTCAAGTAAATAGTGAGTTTGTTGTGAATTAATGTGCGTTTCTTATATGCTTATACTGTAGTGCAAATCAATGAGTCAACCTGTTAAAGGATTGAGTAAAATAAACCCTGACTAAATGTTTCAGCCAGAATCAGGTGAGTGACAATTTTATTCTTCTAACTACAACCTCAATACCAGACCTGAAAACAAGACATTTTGACTCTTTGTAACTAATGAGGTACACATATTTGTTTACACATTTTTCTTGTATTTAAATGTTACTTCATTTTTTTGTAATATTTCAGTGTAACAGACTGTATCACAAGTTACCAGAGGTCAAAATCCAGTCTTACTTGTTTTGTCAACAGCAAAACATCAAGTGAATTTTACTTCCTTTATATCCACAATTCTTTTTTTTTTTAGCAGTATTGTAGTTTCATATACACAAAACACATCTAATAAATTACTTTAAAGATAATAATGCAGCACTAAGACCAATATGTGCTGTATTATAAGTGAGTGTATGTACTTACCTGACACAGCAGAAGCTCCACTGATCAGAAGTAAGACAGTGAACGCACCATCCAGCAGCATGTTTCAGGCTTTCAGTGTTAATCAAGTCAGCCTAACTTCTCACCACTTAGGAGCCGAAATAAAACGAGCCTTCATTAAAACAGACTTTTGGCAAGTACACCAGGAGTTTCCCAGTGAGATCCCCTCGGTTTCCACAGAAAACTGCCCGTGACTCACACACCGCTTGAAGGGCAGGAGATGAATCAGTCCAATCACCCTACTCAATCAGCTAACCACCTTGATGACGTCACAGGATACAATAAAGACCGCGTTGTATTGTATTCAAAATAAAACGAATAAAATAACCCCCTTTCAGATCGAAACCTAGGAACAAGAAAAAACCTATAGGCTATCTAGTTTAAAAAATAGATAAAAAAAAATAAAAGGAATAGGAATATGAATACAAGCCCATAAATAATGCATAATAGAAATTCTATTTAAGCACTAGTAAATGATGGATAATGGATTAATAAATATATTGGACAGACATGTTATCACTACCTAGTAAGGCCTAAATTCATAGATCCACTAGGGTGTTTTAACATGCGTGTTTTTTTTCTACTGCACTAAAACCATTTATTCCCAAGTATTCAATTCTTTCAGGACTCACAATTGAACAAAATATTTTATTGCGAAGGATTTCCGGTTTGATTTCCGGTTTTCTCATGTCTTTTGCATTATTAAATCAGCCCGTAAGGAAAGCTGGTTTCTGCCGCCACCTACGGTTCACACCCTGACATTACACTGTCACATAAAATATTGAAGACATGCCTCCACCCTTCTGTAATCCGTTTCATTCAAGTTGATTATATTTTAATGTTTCTTCTATCTTTAGCTTTTATTTTACATTCTTTAAATGTTGTTTATATGTAATTTTATTTTACCTTCTGTTTCCTTATGCCATCCTAGTGTCTTCTTGTCTTATGTAAAACACTTGTTAAAAGGTGTCTTTCTTTACCTATTATCCCCACATTATACAGCAGAAGACATTGCAGATAACAGACTAAGATTGGGCTAGTGTCAAATGTACCACACTATTTTTATTTTATGTATTTAACTACATGTTGTACAGCCTTACTTTGCTTCAGCTTGACCAGGTTGCCGTTGTAAATGAGAATTTGTTCTCAATCGGCTTACCTGGTTAAATAAAGGCTAAATAAAATAAAACACATGACCGAGTACGGTCTAGACCTGCTCTTTTATGAAAAGCGCTGTGAGATAACTGTTGTTGTGATTTGGCGCTATATAAATAAAATTGAATTGAATTGAATTGAATTGACCTTTGACATTCCCTCCACATCTCTATTTTTTCACAAATTGAAATAGAAGTTGAGAGAAGAAAAATATTAATTTCAGTGTGGTTATCGCGCACTTGCGGGAAAAGTACAAACTGCTCTTAGAAGAAGCAAAAATGCTTGTAAAATGCAGTGTAATTTGAAAAATGTCCCCTGACTAAGATATTCGTCATGCATTTCTGTCATCCCAGCTTATTTTAGAGAACAATCCCGTTTCATGTGATGTGTCTGTTGTCCAGATGTTGTCATTTTAGCCCGAGCTGCTGTGACAAAGCATGTTTATCGCACCGTGCCAACAGCATCCAACTTCAGCAGAGTGAAAAGCAAAGCCTCTTATGGGATTACAGCTGCAGTCTTTTACTTAGTCAGATACAGAGAAGAGAGGAGCGACGACCTATCACACAAACAATACTCTCCCAGGAAAATCATCAAAACAGCTCTGGGACGTATTCCAAATTATTAAGAAGTTGTCTGCAGGACATTATATGTACACTTATATTAATCTCTCCATATGTACTTCAATTCATAAATCGGTTCCCAGCCTTGGCTTGTAACCCTTTTTATAAAAGCCTTTCCGTCACAATTGTCTAGTTGTGTCTCTATGTCACATTTTAGATGATTTATTAAAAGACTTTTCCCCTCTGAACTTCCCAGATGGTTACATTTAAATAGCTATTCAAGACACAAAGAGGTAAAACATTTCCCCCAAAAAGCAAAGATTAGAAAACTCCAGAAAATATTTATCTGGTGAACCTTTTCAGTGTTCGGCCCCTGGGATGGGAACCACTGGACTAATTTAGCCAACTGTTAAAACTAGCTTCAGCTACATCAGTAAAATGCTGCTCTAACATTGCTAAAATGTATAAATGCATATAATACATCAGTCACAGGGTACATACTGCTGCAGAAATAGTACTTTTGATACTTTAAGCACATTTTGTTGATAATACTTCTGTGCTTTTACTGAAGTGACGTTTGAAATGCAGGACTTCCACTTCTAATGAGTGTTTTTTCACTGAATTACTAGTACTTCTACTTATGTAAAGAATATGAATCCTTCTTGAAGTGTAGGTTGGTAACAAGTGGTAGACATACAGAATTAAAGAAAATGCAGTGTCGGGCAGGGCAATGGGATTACTCAGGGTACCATCAGTGGTGTCATGACAGATCTGACTTTACCCATGATCCTCCTTTCCACATCTGTATGCTCGGACCCGGTCCTCGTATTTCTGCCCACTCAGCTCGCCACGTGAGGAGTAATTACAGTTGCCGTCTGCACGCCTGGGCCAGTAATCCTGCCGGCACAAATCCCACTTGCGGTCCCCGAGCAGCGAGCATCCCGCTGGGTCGATCCCAGGCAGATGTTGAACCTGGATTGCAGATATGTCTGTGATCAGCAGTGGACAAGGAGCAACATCTGGACTTCCACAGCAGAGCAGATGATGTATTGTATGCTATTTGTTTAATTAAACAGAAAGATGACAATGACCAGAGGTTTGCAGGATAACAAAGTAAATTTACTCCAGTACAACTTAGGAGAAACAAGTGGTACAGGCACATCAGAGTACTTTAGGATACTTCTACTACAGTAATTACAAACAAATAAATGCCGGTCCCACATAAATCCTGAGGGTGAAACAATGAAAAGAAACTATGTTACTTATTGGTCATAAGTACATTTACTCAAGTACAGTACTTTGAGGTAGTTTAGATTCTTTTGTTTATTACATTTAGTATTATTAATCTGAACGTTATAAGATCAATTAGTATAAAGTATTATAAAGTAGCAGAAAATGGAGAAAAATAGTAACGTGCAAATAATAAATAGTTCCTTTCTACTTCTGGGTAATTATGTTAATAACAGCCTTGTGGAAATCCCAATAAACATAATACAAACACAGATAGGTAGACGTCTAATAGACATGACATGCTGGTAAAAATATTTTCTAAGGCCACAATAGCAAAAGTGTTTTCATTTAACCATTAATTAAAAAAACAATTCATTCCATCAATATCGGCAGCACAAAAAATACATTTGTGTATATGAGCCAAATTAGTTTAGAGAGTAAACAGAGTAGGGAAACATACAACCCTAAAATAACTAGTTTTATAAATCTTAAAAGAATTAAAATACTGAAAAAAAAGAATACAGAGCTGCATCACTACAGCGCATGTAAAACTGTGCTGACCATGGTTGTTCTTGTTTTCTTTTTGAATACTCAGACAGAAAACTGTTTAGTGATAATCCATCTGCCCAGTTATTTCATCTGTGGAAAGCAGGAGATCTCAGATTAACCTTGAGTGATTAAACAGAAAAGCAGCCATGTTAATGTTACTGGAAATGGTCGCAGCTTTTCAAGAAAACCTTAAAAATGTGCATGAATTCAGTAGGTATTATTAAGTGAAATGTAAAATTTTAACATTAACTTCTACAAAGCAGAAGATCACGTGTGCATCATAGTGCAGTAAGAACGCAGGCCACCCTCCCCAAAATAGGGTTCTGTAATTCTATCTTTGTAACTTTAAGATGCATCTGTGTTCTTTTCTTTATAAGTGCGGATGAGATATGGCAATGCCCACCTCTGGATCCATTATCCTGTTCAACCAATTATCTCACATTACACACACCTGTTCCAGGTTGACTGTGTGTTTACCGCATGTCCTTGTCCATTCTGACTCTGATGAAGACACATCAGTGTTGAAACATTAGTCTTTTTGCACAATTAAAAGCTGCGAGTGAATCAGTGTGTTCCAGTAACCTATTTTGGATCTGCTGTCAGCTTTTACATTGTGTAGCTGTTTGTGTCTGTCTGCAGTCAGAAAGTAGGAGACGTCGAGTCGTCACACTCATCCTCATTATCAGCAGTCACGGCTTAATGGCTTGATTGAAGGCGTGTTGAGGATTTAAACCAGATTGAGTTAAGATTTTACTGATTTGTAAATCTGCACAGAAAATCAAGCTTCAGCTGTTCAGTGACAGTGAGAGACTTCATGAGCTCTGTTAAGCTTCTGTGTGAGGTCTGAAGACGGCTTTAAACAGTTTTTATCTCCTCTGATACTGGTGTCTGTGACAAAATTTCCCCTGAGGGAATTACTGTAGGTCATGAAAGAACTGTGGTTTAGTTTGGTGAAATGAAAAAGGTGAGCTATAGTGAAAGAACAAGAATATTGAAGTAGTGTCTTCTACTACCTGTTGTATTCTTGTAATCTTGTAAGCTCTGGTTTTGTCTTTTCATTTGTTGTATATGAAATAAACATCCTTAAAATGACCTTGCCATGGCCACACTTCTTCCAATTCTGTAACTTTTTATTTGTTTTATAATGATTTACTGTTACATGTCGATAAAATGAGTTGTTGACTGTAAAATTTCATTCTTGACAAAACATTATTTTAAAAAATGACAAATCGTGTTTTGAAAACCTGCTATTTAACTGTGTTTTTATTTATTATTTTATACAGCTTTAAATATCTATTTTATATACAGTATTATTATTTTTAAATATTACGTCCCTTTGATTAAATTTATTACATAAAGTTTTTTGGCAGTGAAGAAATTATCAACACAACACAACTAGACAAACTCAAGGTACACTTACTAGCTTTTTCCAGAGCTTTCAACCACATCTTGCAGACTTCAGTGGCAGAAGGACTTTGCTCAGTTGACATCATCATTGTTATCTCTATGAAGACCAAAAATTCCATGTGCTGATGAAGACCCTGAAATGCAGTTGAAAGGGCTAGAAAAAGCTAGTGAGGGAACATTGAGTGGAGCAAAGTTAATAAAATCTTGAATTATAGATTTAATTCAAGAATAATAATATAATATAATATAATAATAATAATAATAATACACTTTATTTTTATTGCACTTTTCAAAACAAAGGTGTTTTAAATGGTTGACAAATACATTTCAGGACTGAAATCAGGCAAATCAAATAATTAAAAAGAGTACGAGTGTGAGAGTACTGTGTATATATGTGCAATACAGATAAAAACAATGAATAAAATAGAACAAGTATTGCACTGATTATAATGATCAATTTGAGTGATCAAAATAAGGTCAGAACAGGTGACCTACTTTTCACATGCCACAGCTTTTCCATACAGTAAAACGTGCAGATAAATCTCGTGGCTAATCCATCCTATAGATATTTAATCAAAACTCATTTTCAGGTATTTTCTCTCTCACGCAATATTTCAATGGGGATTAATGTAAAGAGGATGCACGCCAGCCTCGGGCCGACTTGTGTGTTTGTTTCCTGCAGTCTCACACACACACACACACACACACACACTGCAGACCTCACAAGTTCATATTCATTTATTAAAATAAAATAATTTTATAACTACACCAAAAGACTAAAAAAGAAATAAAAAAATAGGAGAGTCAAGAGCCGGTCAAAAGTGTTTTTTAACGGCTGATAATGGCCAACAGAAAAATATTAATTCAAAATAATTTTTTTTCAGGTAAGAATTCTAAACCTTTCTGGTTCAGACTTATCTAATTTGCAGGTGCGTTTGCTTTTCTCTGTTGCATGTAAGTTTGAAACAATTAGTTTCAACCCTAATGTTTTTTAAACTTCTCTGCTTTTTGCGCTTTATTTAGTGAAACTGTTGGGGGTTCTTTGCAGCAGGACCAGATTAACCAACAAGTGGGCCCCTGTTCAGACGCACCCACCTCAAGTTAATTTTGTAAATGCAAATTTATCAAAGGTATCAAAGTGACATATGGCACAGTGTCCCTCTGCAAAACAGACCCTCAAGATTAGGTAAAAAATGCATGAGCCACTTTAGGGCCCCTAACCATATTGCTATCTGCTGTGCACATGACCAAACACAAATCAAATTTTGAAACGTTAGCAGAGAAAAGTGAATGTTCAGACTCAAACAGAGAAAACTGTTCTCGTCTCTGTGGCAGATTTTCTCTTTTCTCTGTATTATAGTTGTAGACACATGGTCACGCACACACACACACACGTACACACACACGTATGTATGTAACAGCTGTGTAATTTTACAATAAGTGAGTTTTCTCCTCCATTGTGTTCCAGGTGGTTGAGATTTGATCTGAAGAGGAGCCTCGCCCTTTTCTGTCACCTACACACACATTTTTGTATTTTTATACCTATGAAGATCTTCATGACATAATGCATTCCCTAGCCCTTTACACTGACTTTAGCCATCACAGCTAAATACCAAAAATTCAAACCTGAACATTAAAACCAAGTCTAAACCCTCTACAAGCCCTTTGACGGCCTTTCCAAAAGTGAGGACCAGCCAAAGAGTCCAGTCCCAGGGTCTAAAACAAATTGTTCCTCACAAAGGTACACACTCACTCCCTCTATGATATAGGGCAGCTGCACAACCCTAAATCCCATCACTGGCCCGAATCCAGTTGCTCTGCTGCATGTGTCGGCATGTGAGCATCTACTTAGCTCGTGGCCCCTCCCATCTGGGCGCCAACTCCGCCCATCTCACACTCCACTCCCAACACCTCTCCCCACCCCACCAACAAAAACAACCCTCTCCTCCCTGTTCTCTACTCTGTTTACTCCACTGGACCAACAACTGGATGCTTTAGTTGATCACCATCTATAGACTATAAACACACATTTCTCCCTCCTTCAATCCTCCACCACCAAATCACCTGAGCATCATGCGGATGCTTCTGGAGAGCAGCTGGATGAGGTTTGGACCAGCAGGCAGAGGGTCGTACGACTGGGTGACACGAGCACCTTCCACACAGGAGAAGCAGGTGAATAGAGTTCAGGGTTGGGGTCAAATCAAAATGTACCTCCAATACTGTGGATTTAAAATCTCTAAAATGTCACATTTAGATTCATTGTGTTTCTGTTTGTTTTGTTGTTTTAAAATTAAAAATTGATCAAAATCAGAATCTCAATTTGAAACCATTTTTGAAACAAACTGTGTAGTCAAAGATGATCTGGTGCTTAGCGTGACATTTTTTATGCTTTTTTAGTTTGTGCTCTGTTTTGTTTGTATGTACTTTCCTTTTACATTTTGTGCAGTATAAATACCCATTTTTATACCACCACCAATACCTAAAAAACTCAAGTACTAGTACTTAAGTACTATTACAAAAATGTATTTGTATTTACATTACATTACATTATTTCCATTTCTGTGCTACTTGCTCCACAACATTTCAGTGTGAAATATTGTATGTTTTACTCCACTACATTTATCTGACAGATGTAGTTACTAGCTACTTCTCAGATTAAGATTTTACATCAAAAAACACAAGATGAACTTCTATAATACAGTACAAACAACCTTATAAAAAACACTACTTGTCACAGGTTTAGGATGTTTTCTGTGTGAGTTGTTAGCAGTTCTATATGTGATTTCCCCTTTTAACCACTCAGATGGATTTATTTAAACAACTGTTTGAGGTCACAAGATGTAAAATTATCAATATTTCACAACAAGGAAATAGAGAATAAATTCAGAGGATCAGAGCTGTGTTTTTTTTTTCTTTTCTCTCCCATTGGTCATCTTACAGATTTATCTGGTGACCCTTTGGAGAGACCCGACCCCTGGGTTGGGAACCACTGGAGTAAACTATATGTACACTTTATCTGTATATAAAGTGGTTGTAACCAGCTCCGCCTCAAGCAGCTACAACCATAAAATGCTGCATCAGCATCAATAATCTAATAATGTCATAAATGATGATTTATCAGTCAAAGGGGCCAAATACATTTATTTTCCCTCTTCCCTCTTGAAAACAGAAAACAAAGTCACAATCAAATTCACCTGACAATTGACATCTTCATAACTGCTGAATTCATGAGTTTAAAATAGGATCATGAGCCAGAAAAGGTTCCTGCTGTAAGGCCTCTAATTTCTTACTGGAGATCAATCTTTCTTTCTTTCTTTCTGTTGTCCCTTGAGAATCCTCGAAGCCTCATTTAAAGTCGTACACTTTCAGGACAGCAACTCTTATTGAGGGCACACTCAGACGGATTGAGAATTAAAACTGTCCAGTCCTGCAGAGGACCAGAGTCAGCAGGGTGCTGGCTCATCAGGCAGCATTAACTAATTGCTAGAAGACTGGGGGAATTTGGGACACTGTGAGCAGATGTAAGCTGCACCCTTCTTGTCTGGATCACAGACTTGTAATGCGTCGTGAGCAGCACTGCAGATTTAAGCTGTTCATTCTCACAGAGGATCACTCCCAACAATGTGTGATGAAACTGTTACAGATGGTTAAATAAGTTCAATCTTGATTGAATGATGAAGTTGTTTTTTCCACAAAACCTTCACAGTATGCAAAATTAAATGAGAGAAAAACATCTTTAATCTTTGCATTTATTATCACTGGTGCCAAGCTTGATTAGTGAAGTGTCTTAGTGAAGAGAAATCTCCATGTGAGATGGTTAAAAATCTTGGAAATGGTTGAAAGCACTCGTTTAACTAAAGGAAAAACAGAAACACAAGCAGTGAAATGATCAACCAGATTTTAAACAAAATTACCTGAACTGTTAGTAAAAATCTATGGCAAACAAAATCCCCCTGCCCAGTAAATCCTGCAGATTCAGAGTGAAGCAGGAAATATCTCTATTTAAAATCTAATAGATGTTTATAACATACATTACAGTTTGGCTGTAAAGTTTTTATTTCATTTTCTAAATATGATATAAACTGTGTGCCAAATAATTAAGATAAAATAATATATTAATAGGATGAACATATTTATATTTAAATACACATAAAAAAAAACCCTCAAACAAATCTATTTTAATTCTTCAAAAGAAAGCCATAAGAATTTAGAATCATTCTATTTTTGTTGAAGGGGGGAAAATGAAACAGGTGTTGAACTTAAAATGAGCAGCACGCTTTGAAAGTTATAACAGGAATAAAAGGAAATTTACAAATGTATGAATAATATGTTTGCCTAAGTATGGTGGCAATAATGTAAATTTAGTTTTGATGATGATGATTTATGTGAAATATATTTGGTATCAGAAAAAGTCTGGGCACAGTAAGCTGCAGTCTGTAGAACATTTTGAGGTTATGTTGTAATGTTTTCTACTGTTCTGTTCGGTTAGGAGTAATTGTCTTTTTTGTGTGTTTGTTTGTTTGTTTTTCATTTACATCTTAGATTCTGTGTGTGATCATTTACAGGCCCAAAATAAATTTCAATGTCAAGTTTTCAGGATAAATAAGATAAAACAGTGGATTTGTTTATAACCTGGCTGATTGTCTGACTTGTTCTACTCACCCCCTGGCCTCCATTTGTGTAAGGGAAGGTTATTTTGTGGTTTTTCAGGCTGCATGCGATAATGTCATTGCTGTAGCTGTGGATTACAGTTTGGACCTTTTTAGAACTGGCAGTCTTGGATATGTGCCCCCAATAATTCTACGCTCACCCCCAGCCAGATAAACATTTTGGGGGGCCCTAGGCAAAGATTTACTGTCGGGCCCCTATGTTCCAATCAATTACAGAGCACAAAGCACACTACAGATAGCAGCTTTATTATATTTTGAGACCAGGAAAACAAGCAGTAATCCTAGAATCCAACCTGGCCCAGGTTTTCTGTAGTTTGTGGTGATTTGATGAAACACAACTTTATTGAGGAAAATACATGTGAACACAATATAAAGTAAAATAATAAAAGGTGCTGGAACTAGATTTTGATATAGGAATCTATAAGACAGGGCCACTACATAACACAATGGTGCATTACCCACTAAATACTGGACATCAGTAATGCAAATTCCCAAACAAACTTGTATGTAATCAAAACATCAAAAAGCAATTGACACACAGCACATCTGGGACGTCTAGGGCCCCTGAAGATTTAGATGATAATCCAGCCTTGCAAATACCACCAAAACATCTCTTTCATATCAATCACATCTCTATATAAAATGTGTATATAGTTTCCATATACCTCTTATTCTTTTATTCTATTTCCATTATAGGCCTATCTTAAATTTTTTATTTAATGTGTAGTTTCTTATTTGTTGTAATGTATCCAGAGCTGCTGTAAAAAGAGAATATCCCTAGTGTGGGATCGATAAAGTCTATCTTATTTGTCAACAAAGAATTTGATGTCGAATTTGATGGGTGAAATTATGATTATGATTCAGAAATATAACCAACACCGACAGGAAAAATATCAAAAACTACAAAAATAAGCCCCTCTGTGCGAATGTCCCCACATAGACAAATATTTCTTGAATTCAACTCTTCTTTGTTGGTCTCCAGGGCTACAGCTGGAATGAGTTGCAGCTGGGAGACGAAAGAAAGTCGGAGCTGGTGGTTTACGTGGTCCTCCCGGTCATCTCTGTCGTTCTGCTGGCTTTCCTGGTCGGTTTGATCTACCGTCGGTGTTCCCGCAGCAAACTGAGCCTGGCCAACATCATCGCTCTGGATCTTCAGGATGCAGAGAGCAGCGCAGAGTTCCTCTCATCTCTGACCAGGAATGCAGAGCGCCACACCAGCACAAGCTCAGATGGATCAGATGGAGTCTTCGTCATGGTCTACCTACCTCCGCCCTACGAGGAAACGCTCACCAAGATCACCCGGGCTGCCAGCCTCTCCAGCTCCAACGACGTGGAGTCAATAAAGATAGAAGATCTGGAGGCCAAGCTGTGTCCAGAGCTCAAGTCCAGCGGCCAATATGTGTGATAAGATGTTAATAGTGCAGTGAAAATAGACATTTTAACTCCAATATTTGGTGTTTTATATGGGAATAATATTTATGTAATTATCATTCAACTCTACAGCTCTACAGAGCTTTTTAGTCTCTATTACCTCATAGATTTGGTAAAACTTGTCTCACTCCCAACTGGTAACATAGACACTTGGTCAAGACTCCTTGATCTTATTTTCCCAAAACTACTTGTTTTGTACTGTTAAGTTTAGGAAAAGATCATGGTTTGGGTTAAAATACATTTCTGTAAGTTAAGTTAGTTATACATTACATAGCTTGTTGGTAAGGTCATGGCTACTTGTAAATGCAAATGCTCCGTATTTGTATAGCGCCTTTATAGTCTTTTCGACCACTGTTGTCACATTAGGAACTGTGTGGAAAACGTTGGGTTATGCACATTTTCTTGTAGAACTGATTTAATTGTTGGATTATAGACACAAACAAAGCAAGAGCTACATTCTTCACTTTATTATTGTCATAGGCGGTTAATCCTTCCAGTGATAGTTATGGCACTAAATGTATTGAGGTCAAGAGCATTCAACGAAGTACTCAGAGGCATCCTGATCACTGCACTCTTGCGGGTAGATGAACCTGAAAATAAACGGAAGAGATTAACCTCGCATGAAGTATGTATATCTTGTTTCTTTTTAAATAAACTGACTGTATGGATTTCATGACTAAATGGTAATTAATTAATCATTTATTGCATTTAAAAGGCAGATTACCAAAAGCAGTACATCCAACTTAATGACTACAAACAGATGAACATAATCACTCACATTGCGCTTAACTCCTTCAAATGCAGCGCTCCAAAACCTTTTTCACTGTGGAAATATTCAGAAACAAAAATATTCACAGCATTGGGATTTAATTCATGTTTGAATCACACTGGGTAAACAAACTCTCTCTCACTCCCTCTCTGTGGACTCAAGACCATCAAGCCTGGCTGACTTCAGGCCGCAACCCAACCAGTGATGTCACAGACAGTTATAAAGGACAAAATACGAGGTAGCCAACGAGGTAACCAAATGGTTAAGACACAATGTCCCCATTCTAGCAGGAGACCTTTGTTGCAAACCAAATCTCTGTACTTGTTGCTTGTCAGACTCTGTATAATCAACTATCCTTAAAGACATGTTTTTATATGACAAGCAAAACACCCACTGTGATATCACTGACTGAAATCTGGTGTGCTTGTAGTGATGAATCCTTTAATTCCATCCATCCATCATCAACCACTTATCCTGCGTACAGGGTCGCGGGGGGCTGGAGTGGGGTACACCATGGACAGGTCGCCAGTCCATCGCAGGGCCATCCTTTTAATTCCGCCTCAAATAAAAAATGTGGCTTTCTTATTATTCCTTAGACTTTTATGTTTAACCTTTAGTATTCACTAATGTATTTTACTAAAGGAATACCACTCTAAAAAAATCCACTGCATGTAAAGGTCCTGCTTTCTAAACCTTTTTTCAGTACAAGTATGTAAGTTTTATTAGCAAATGTAGGCTGTTTATCACAAACAAGAATTTGGACACGATTACGAAATTGTAATCTCAAAAGTAACTAGTAACCATCCAAGGAAAGTCCAAAATCAAGGACAACTGGACTTGAGTGAACTAGAAGATGTTTCGTCCCTCAGCCGAGAGAATTTTTGAGTACTAAAATAACTCGTAGGGAAACTCAGCTATTTAACCTCTAAGTGGTTGTTGTCAAGATGATTGATACCGTGGTTCATTAGTGCTCCTTCATTACACCTCATTGCAAACTATCTGTACAACAGTACCACCAGGTACACATTTTAGACATGGAAGATGAATGGTTTGAAAGAGGTGTCAAGGAAGCCATTTTCCCCAGAGAAACTGTAGCTTAACATGGGACACCACTTATCCCCCACTTACAATGCTGTCTTTTCATGTCTTCCCAGGAAACTAAACAAACATTCTCTTTTTGCCTCAGGTGAAAGTGCCAATGGTTTTAGTGCACATGCGCCAATGTGCATGCAGCGTGTTACAGTTGCCCTGTCATTTATCGTCTTATTTCTAACTTTTAAACTTTGTTTTTATATCCCATGTGTGTGATTCTTGGACTATAAATAATTTGAATGGAAATGGAAAAGAATGGGCATTTAAATGTGTGTGGGAGCTGTCTTTAATTTAAAATCATATTGCAATCAACATGCCAGGATACACCAGTCTTGGGGTTGGCAGGGCAAGCACTTAACCACTGCGCTGATCAGGCACACTGGTTGAAGGCTAATTTGAACTTATTCCATTTGCTCTGGTTTTCATGGACATGAAATGCCTCTAAAGCACCAACAGAGGGCGCTCAATGACCAAACATTCCTGGCACACCACTGTTTAGCTTATATATATTTTATTTGAGGTCCAGTCCACTGTTGTCGAATAAAATATATAGAGCGATCAACTATTTTAAGGAAACACTGATGTCCAGGTAAACATTGAATGCATTCAAACTAAGATACAAATTTAAAAACACCACAGTAAAGGTAATTTATACTCCTGCGTAGGGACTACGTGCGTAGCCATGCATTTATACTTGTGTGTAGGTGTGTCTGTCATTCTGCAATTACATCCCCAAACGCCAGTCGGCAGTAGCGCTACATCGTCCACTGTGTTGACCTTTGCCGGCCGAGCAGGCTTACTTCTGGTTTAGCCCTCCGCTAACGTAAATGGGGGTAAAATTGTAAACGTGCGGCTGGTGTAGCCTTTTCAAATGTTACCAACCGAATGGATCGCATTCTGATAGCGAAACGAGTCATTTCGCTCGGGTTGCGACGGTCAAATATATTCACTGTGTTACAGCCGCCGTTTTGGCCGCTCGGAGGCATTGCGAGGCCGACCAATCACAGAGCTTACGGTCTGCGTCAGGTGAGGGCGTAGCCTCTACGTAGCCCCGTAGCCAACGTCTTCAACTACGCCGTCGATTTGACGCAGAAGTATAAATTGCCCTTAAGTCAGTGAGAACTGAATGCATGTTATGCTTCAAAGCACCAATAGAGAGCAATCTATGACCACAAATGGGTGGCACATCACTGTTTTGATTGTGCTTATATTTTCTGTGACGTGTAGTCCAGTGTTGCAAAATAACATGAAGACACAGAAAGCGACTAATCTTATGAAAAACTTATTCCTTGTACACAATTACTGCATTTAGAAAGACTAACAACATACACATTTAAAACCGACAACTGCAGTCGGTCTTCACACAAGTGTTTGAAGTTGAAAGCATTTATCAATGCTGCCGGAGGTGGGATTTGAACCTGGGTCTGAATGAAAAGAGACGCTTAGGAAACCATCACTCTAATCAAGCAAGCTGTAGAGGGACACGTCTGATGAAGCCACAATTTGGTCATTTGTTGATGGTAAAGTGCATTTGCTTAAAAAAAAAATTTTCAGCTACCATTTTGATGTTTTAAGTTAGAAGATATCTTTACTTTTTTGTTATCATTAAGTTTAAAGTTGAAACGAATTATCACTGCTGCCGGTTGCGGGATTCAAACTCAACACCTGCTTAATTACTTAATGTGCAATACTATCTGCTGCAATTCTGCTGCTACTATTTTTACTGTTCACATAACACTTCCTTTAAATATGTAAATACTGTACCATAACAATTCCTTTAACTGTGTAAATGTTGTACATATACACACACTCCTTTTTCTATTCTTTTCTTTTATATTTTACTCTATTTATATTTCTTTATATACCACTATCTTTATTTATTTGGGGCAGTGGATAAGACACATGCCTTTGGTGTGAGAGACCCGTTTTCAATTCCCCACATTCTACCAATGTGTCCCTGAGCAAGAGACTTACCCCCTAGTTGTTCCAGAGGCGTGCGACTTCTGACATGTATAGCAATTGTAAGTCGCTCTGGATAAAAGCATCAGCTAAATGAATAAATGTAAATGTAAAGCAACACATTTTCACTTCCAACTCGTCACATCCGGATGCTTGGTCAAGACCCCTTGGCGTCACTTTTTTATGCTATTATATGTAGTAGTTTTGTTAGGTTTAGTCACCAAAACTACTTGGTTAGGTTTAGGAATATATGCTTTGGGTTCAAATAAGAACATTAGCTAAGACAGTGATGTTAGATACTTTTAGGGAAACAGACACCGCTCTCCTGGTTGAAAGTCTGGCGTTTGACCAATCCAACCACTCTGACCACCTCCCTATATGGACTTTTAAATTTATATATACTAGACCTGCTTGTAGCGTTGAACAATGACACTAAAGGGGTACCAAATGTGTTTTTAAAAAAGTGATGCCAAGGGGTCTTGTCTAAGCTTCCATATGTGACGACTTAAGAGTGAGAGTTGATTGCCAGAGCACATGCACTGAGAATGGACTTTTCAGTGATGTTTGAAGACATCTTGTGTTTAAATGTTACAAAACGATTTGCATATTCATAGATTCTGGATTATTTAATGAGGGATAAGAAATGCATGTCATTTGAAAGATGCATATATTCAATGTACGATTTAAACACAATCTTCCTGCGCAGGTTTTCTTATATTTAATGCTCTTCATGAATGTACAAGGTGTAAAGAACTTTAAAAATGCACTTACATAAGCTTGTTAAAGATTGTAATCACACAGCTGATGTCATCACTTATGACGTCATCAATAAAATCTGAAAAGTAAACAAGTTTTCTGGATTAAGGCACAGTGCAATTTGTAAAAATGGAGATTCATAAACACACACAAACACAAGCGATTTGTGCATAGAATACTAGCAATGTACAGCTAACATCTGTAGAGTTAGCCAGCTAACTAACGATAAAAAGCTAACGCTAAAGCTAATGCCAACGTAGCTACCGCTACTACGCAACTTGATTTAAAAACTTGATTTGTGTAAAGTGGCCAACTTACCATCCTTCCACCCTACCCACCACCACCACCAAAACTTTTTGGCTGTTTATAATACGTCACACGTATTTGTCATATGCTTTCGTTGTACGGCCACTAGAGGTCACTGCCACAATAAACATAAACATAAGTCGTAATTTTGTGTGGTTAAAACAACCTATATTCTTTTTTTTTGTGGGGGACAGGCTCAAAAAACAACAACAATTGAGCAAAAAGCAAGCAGAACTTGACTATTCATTCTGTTTGCTCACACCTTTGTTGTAGACATGGTCTTTGATGGAGGCTGTCTGACATCCCGTCGATGCCTGGGCTGGATTGTGGTTGAAGGTTCCCCAGTTTGGGCCAGGTCTGGAGGTTGGATAGATGGTGTTGGATGAGTGGTTGTTGTGGGAATGGTGGCTGCAGTGGGATGAATGGGTGTTGTGGGAATGGTGGCTGCAGTGGGATGGCTGGATGGTATGGGATCAGAGGGTGTTGTGGGATAGGTGGATGTGATTGGATGATTGGATGTTGTAGGATGGCTGGATGGTGTGGGATCAGTGGCTGTTATAGGCTGGGTAGAAGGTTTGAGATTATTTGGTTGTGTGGCATGCGTAGATGGTGGGGGAACAGAGGGTGTTGTGTGATGGGTGAAAGGTGTGGCATCACTGGGTGATGTTGGATAGGTGGATGGTGTGGGATCAATAGGTGTTGTGGTATGACTGGGTGGTGTGGGATCAGTGGGTGTTGTGGGATGAGTGGATGGAACGGGATGTGTGGATGTTGTAGGATGGGTGGATGGGGTGGGATCAGTAAATGGTGTGGGATGGCTGGATTGTGTGAAATAAGTGGGTTTTGTGCGATGGCTGGATGGTGTGGGATCAGTAAGTTTTGTTGGATTGCTGGATTGTGTGGGATAAGTGAGTGTTGTGGGAATGGTGGATGCAGTGGCATGGGTGGATGGTGTGGGATCAGAGGGTGTTGTGGGATGGGTGGATGTTGTGGGATCAGTGGGTGTTGTGGGAATGGTGGATGCGGTGGAATGAATGGGTGTTGTGAGATGGCTTGATGGTGTGGGATGGCTTGATGGTGTGGGATGGGTGGATGGTATGGGATGAGTGGATGTTTTAGGATGGGTGGATGGGGTGGGATCAGTAGGTGTTGCTGGATGACTGGATGGTGTGGGATCAGTGGGTGTTGTGGGATGGGTGGATGGAATGGGATGAGTGAATTTTGGAGTATGGATGAGATTAGTGGGTATTGTGGGATGTGTGGATAGTGTGGGATCAGTGGGTTTTGTGGGATGGCTTGATGGTATGGGATGAGCAGGTGTTGTGGGAATGGAGGATGCACTGAGATGAGTGGGTGTTGTGGGAAGAGTGACTGCAGTGGGATGAGTGGGTGGAATGGGATGAGTGGATGTTGTGGGATCAGTAGGTGTTGTGGGATGAGTAGATTGTGTGGGATGAGTGGGAATGGTGGATGCAGGAGAATTAATGGGTTTTGTGGGAATGGTGGTTGCAGTGGGATGGCTGAATGGTGTGGGATCAGTGGTTGCTGTGGGATGAGTGGATGTTGTTGGATGGGTGGATGGGGTGGGATCAGCAAGTCTTGTGGGATGGCTTGATGGTGTGGGATGAGCAGGTGTTGTGGGAATGGAGGATGCACTGAGATGAGTGGGTGTTGTGGGAAAAGTGGATGCAGTGGGATGAGTGGGTGTTGTGGGATGGCTGGATGGGGTGGAGTAAGTGGTTGTTGTGAGATTGCTGGATTGTTTGTGATCAGTAAGTGTTGTGGAATGGCTTGATTGTGCAGGATGAGTGGGTGTTGTGGGATGGGTGGATGTTGTGGGATCAGTGGGTGTTGTGGGAATGGTGGATGCAGTGGAATGAATGGGTGTTGTGGGAATGGTGGTTGCAGTGGGATGGCTGGATGGTGTGGGATCAGTGGTTGCTGTGGGATGGGTGGATGGGGTGGGATGAGTGGATGTTTTAGGATGGGTGGATGGGGTGGGATCAGTAGGTGTTGCTGGATGACTGGATGGTGTGGGATCAGTGGGTGTTGTGGGATGGGTGGATGGGATGGGATGAGTGAATTTTGGAGTATGGATGAGATTAGTGGGTATTGTCGGATGTGTGGATAGTGTGGGATCAGTGGGTTTTGTGGGATGGCTTGATGGTATGGGATGAGCAGGTGTTGTGGGAATGGAGGATGCACTGAGATGAGTGGGTGGAATGGGATGAGTGGATGTTGTGGGAAAAGTGGATGCAGTGGGATGAGTGGGTGTTGTGGGATGGCTGGATGGGGTGGAGTAAGTGGTTGTTGTGAGATTGCTGGATTGTTTGTGATCAGTAAGTGTTGTGGGAT
>NC_060150.1:53153395-53154526 GCF_021292245.1 Micropterus dolomieu | reverse complement strand
GATCAGTGGGTTTTGTGGGATGGCTTGATGGTATGGGATGAGCAGGTGTTGTGGGAATGGAGGATGCACTGAGATGAGTGGGTGTTGTGGGAAGAGTGACTGCAGTGGGATGAGTGGGTGGAATGGGATGAGTGGATGTTGTGGGAAAAGTGGATGCAGTGGGATGAGTGGGTGTTGTGGGATGGCTGGATGGGGTGGAGTAAGTGGTTGTTGTGAGATTGCTGGATTGTTTGTGATCAGTAAGTGTTGTGGGATGGCTTGATTGTGCAGGATGAGTGGGTGTTGTGGGATGGGTGGATGTTGTGGGATCAGTGGGTGTTGTGGGAATGGTGGATGCAGTGGAATGAATGGGTGTTGTGGGAATGGTCATTGATGTGGGATGGGTAGATGGGATGGGATCAGTGGATGTTGTTGGATGGGTGGATGCTATGGGATGAGTAGGTGTTGTGGGAATGGAGGATGCACTGAGATGAGTGGGTGTTGTGGGAAAAGTGGATGTAGTGGGATCAATGTGTGTTGTGGGATGAGTGGGTGGAATGGGATGAGTGGATGTTGTCAGATGGGTGGATGAGGTGGGATCAGTAGGTGTTGTGAGATGGCTCAAAGTTGTGGAATGAGTGGGTCTTGTGAGATGAGTGGATTCTGTGGGATGAGTAGGTGTTGTGGGAATGGTGGATGCACTGAGATGAGTGGGTTTTGTGGGAAGAGTGAATGCAGTGGGATGAGTGGGTGTTGTGGGATGGTTGGATGGTGTGGGATCAGTAGGTGTTGTGGGATGAGTGGATTGTGTGGGATGAGTGGGAATGGTGGATGCAGGGGAATGAATGGGTTTTGTGGGAATGGTGGTTGCAGTGGGATGGCTGGATGGTGTGGAATCAGTGGTTGCTGTGGGATGGGTGGATGGGGTGGGATCAGTAAGTGTTGTGGGATGGCTTGATGGTGTGGGATGGGTGGATAGTATGGGATGAGTGGATGTTTTAGGATGGGTGGATGGGGTGGGATCAGTAGGTGTTGCTGGATGACTGGATGGTGTGGGATCAGTGGGTGTTGTGGGATGGGTGGATGGGATGGGATGAGTGAATTTTGGAGTATGGATGAGATTAGTGGGTATTGTCGGATGTGTGGATAGTG
>NC_060150.1:53148073-53153295 GCF_021292245.1 Micropterus dolomieu | reverse complement strand
GTGTTGTGGGATGGCTTGATTGTGCAGGATGAGTGGGTGTTGTGGGATGGGTGGATGTTGTGGGATCAGTGGGTGTTGTGGGAATGGTGGATGCAGTGAGATGAGTGGGTGTTGTGGGAATGGTCATTGATGTGGGATGGGTAGATGGGATGGGATCAGTGGATGTTGTTGGATGGGTGGATGCTATGGGATGAGTAGGTGTTGTGGGAATGGAGGATGCACTGAGATGAGTGGGTGTTGTGGGAAAAGTGGATGTAGTGGGATCAATGTGTGTTGTGGGATGAGTGGGTGGAATGGGATGAGTGGATGTTGTCAGATCAGTAGGTGTTGTGAGATGGCTCAAAGTTGTGGAATGAGTGGGTCTTGTGAGATGAGTGGATTCTGTGGGATGAGTAGGTGTTGTGGGAATGGTGGATGCACTGAGATGAGTGGGTGTTGTGGGAAGAGTGAATGCAGTGGGATGAGTGGGTGTTGTGGGATGGCTGGATGCAGTGGGATCAGTAGGTGTTGTGGGATGAGTGGATTGTGTGGGATGAGTGGGAATGGTGGATGCAGGGGAATGAATGGGTTTTGTGGGAATGGTGGTTGCAGTGGGATGGCTGGATGGTGTGGGATCAGTGGTTGCTGTGGGATGAGTGGATGTTGTTGGATGGGTGGATGGGGTGGGATCAGTAAGTCTTGTGGGATGGCTTGATGGTGTGGGATTGCTTGATGGTGTGGGATGGGTGGATTGTGTGGGTAGAGTGGATGTTGAGGATGGGATGGGATGTGTGGATGTTGTAGGATGGGTGGATTGAGTGGTATCATTAAGTGTGGGATTGCTGGATCGTGTGGGATGAGCAGGTATTGTGAGATGGCTGGATGGTTTGGGATGAGTGGGTTTTGTTGGATGGGTGGATGCTGTGGGATGAGTAGGTGTTGTGGGAATGGAGGATGCACTGAGATGAGTGGGTGTTGTGGGATGGCTGGATTGTGTGGGATGAGTCGGTGTTGTTGGATCAGTGGCTGTTGTGGGATGGGTGGATGGGATGGGATGAGTGGATATTGTAGGATGGCTGGATGGTGTGGGATCAATAGGTGTTGTGGGATGGCTGGATTGTGTGGGTGTTGTGGGAATGGTGGATGCAGGGGAATGAATGTGTTTTGAGGGAATGGTGGTTGCAGTGGGATGGCTGGATGGTGTGGGATCAGTGGTTGCTGTGGGATGGGTGGATGTTGTTGGATGGGTAGATGGGGTGGGATCAGTAAGTGTTGTGGGATGGCTTGACGGTGTGGGATGGCTGGATTGTGTGGGTAGAGTGGATGTGGATGGGATGGGATGAGTGGATGTTGTAGGATGGGTGGATTGGGTGGGATGAGTGGGTTTTGATGGATGAGTGGATGCTATGGGATGAGTAGATATTGTGGGAATGGAGGATGCACTGAGATGAGTAGGTGTTGTTGGATGAGCAGGTGTTGTGAGATGGCTAGATGGTGTGAGATCAGTGGGTTTTGTTGGATGGGTGGATGCTGTGGGATGAGTAGGTGTTGTGGGAATGGTGGATACACTGAGATGAGTGGGTGTTGTGGGAATAGTGAATGCAGTGGGATGAGTGGGTGTTGTGGGATGGCTGGATGGTGTGGGATGAGTGGGTGTTGTTGGATCAGTGGCTGTTGTGGGTTGGGTGGATTGGATGGGATGAGTGAATGTTGTAGGATGGCTGGATGGTGTGGGATCAATAGGTGTTGTGGGATGGCTGGATTGTGTGGGTGTTGTGGGAATGGTGGATGCAGGGGAATGAATGTGTTTTGAGGGAATGGTGGTTGCAGTGGGATGGCTGGATGGTGTGGGATCAGTGGTTGCTGTGGGATGGGTGGATGTTGTTGGATGGGTAGATGGGGTGGGATCAGTAAGTGTTGTGGGATGGCTTGACGGTGTGGGATGGCTGGATTGTGTGGGTAGAGTGGATGTGGATGGGATGGGATGAGTGGATGTTGTAGGATGGGTGGATTGGGTGGGATGAGTGGGTTTTGATGGATGAGTGGATGCTATGGGATGAGTAGATATTGTGGGAATGGAGGATGCACTGAGATGAGTAGGTGTTGTTGGATGAGCAGGTGTTGTGAGATGGCTAGATGGTGTGAGATCAGTGGGTTTTGTTGGATGGGTGGATGCTGTGGGATGAGTAGGTGTTGTGGGAATGGTGGATACACTGAGATGAGTGGGTGTTGTGGGAATAGTGAATGCAGTGGGATGAGTGGGTGTTGTGGGATGGCTGGATGGTGTGGGATGAGTGGGTGTTGTTGGATCAGTGGCTGTTGTGGGTTGGGTGGATTGGATGGGATGAGTGAATGTTGTAGGATGGCTGGATGGTGTGGGATCAATAGGTGTTGTGGGATGGCTGGATTGTGTGGGTGTTGTGGGAATGGTGGATGCAGGGGAATGAATGTGTTTTGTGGGAATGGTGGTTGCAGTGGGATGGCTGGATGGTGTGGGATCAGTAAATGGTGTGGGATGGCTGGATTGTGCGGGATGGGTGGATGTTGTGGGATGGGTGGATGGTGTGGGATGAGTGGCTTTTGTTGGATGGGTGGATGGTGTGGGATGAGTAGGTGTTGTGGGAATAGTGAATGCAGTCGGATGAGTGGGTGTTGTGGGATGGCTGGATGGTGTGGGATCAGTAGGTGTTGTGGTATGAATGTGTTTTGTGGGAATGGTGGTTGCAGTGGGATGGCTGGATGGTGTGGGATCAGTGGTTGCTGTGGGATGGGTGGATGTTGTTGGATGGGTAGATGGGGTGCGATCATTAAGTGTTGTGGGATGGCTTGACGGTGCGGGATGGCTGGATTGTGTGGGTAGAGTAGATGTGGATGGGATGGGATGTATGGATGTTGTAGGATGGATGGATTGGGTGGGATGAGTGAGTTTTGTTGGATGAGTGGATGCTATGGGATGAGTAGGTGTTGTGGGAATGGAGGATGCACTGAGATGAGTAGGTGTTGTGGGAAAAGTGGATGCAGTGGAATGAGTGGGTGTTGTGGGATGGGTGGATGGTGTGGGATCAGTAGGTGTTGTGGGATGGGTGGATGGTGTGGAGTAAGTGGTTGTTGTGAGATTGCTGGACTGTTTGTGATCAGTAAGTGTTGTGGGATGGCTGGATTGTGTGGGATGGGTGGATACGATGGGATGAGTGAATTTTGTAGGATGGGTGGGATCCGTGGGTGTTGTAGGATGGCTGGATGGTGTGGGATCAGTGGGTTTTGTGGGATGGCTGGATTGTGTGGTATGAGTGGGTGTGGGATCAGTAGGTGTTGTGGGATGGCTGGATTGTGTTGGTTTTGTGGGAATGGCGGATGCAGTGGGATGGCTGGATGGTGTGGGATCAGTGATTGCTATGGGATGGATGGATGTTGTTGGATGGGTGGATGGGGTGGGATCAGTAAGTCTTGTGGGATGGCTTGATGGTGTGGGATGGGTGGATTGTGTGGGTAGAGTGGATGTTGTGGATGGGATGGGATGTGTGGATGTTGTAGGATGGGTGGATTGGGTGGGATCAGTAAGTGTGGGATTGCTGGATCGTGTGGGATGAGCAGGTGTGAGATGGCTGGATGGTTTGTGATGAGTGGCTTTTGTTGGATAAGTGGATGCTATGGGATCAGTAGGTGTTGCGGGAATGGAGGATGCACTGAGATGAGTGGGTGTTGTGGGAAAAGTGGATGCAGTGGGATCAGTGTGTGTTATGGGATGAGTGGGTGGAATAGGATGAGTGGATGTTGTCAGATGGGTGGATGGGGTGGGATCAGTAGGTGTTGTGAGATGGCTCAAAGTTGTGGAATGAGTGGGTCTTGTGAGATGGGTGAATTGGGTGGGATCAGTAAGTGTGGGATGGCTGGATGGTGCGGGATGGGTGGATGGGATGGGATGAGTGTATGTTGTATGATGGCTGGATGGTGTGGGATCAGTGGGTTTTTTGGGATGGCTGGATTGTGTAGGTGTTGTGGGAATGGTGGATGGAGGGGAATTAATGGGTTTTCTGGGAATGGTGGATGCATTGGGATGGCTGGATGGTGTGGGATCAGTGGTTGCTGTGGGATGGGTGGATGTTGTTGGATGGCTGGATGGTGTGGGATGAGTGGGTTTTGCTGGATGAGTGGATGCTATGGGATGAGTAGGTGTTGCGGGAATGGAGGATGCACTGAGATGAGTGGGTGTTGTGGGATGGCTGGATGGTGTGGGATCAGTAGGTGTTGTGGGATGGCTGGATGGTGTGGGATGGGTGGACGGAATGGGATGAGTGAATTTTGTAGGATGGATGGGATCCGTGGGTGTTGTGGGATGTATGGATAGTGTGGGATCAGTGGGTTTTGTGGGATGGCTGGATTGTGTGGGATGAGTAGGTGTTGGATCAGTGGCTGTTGTGGGATGGGTGGATGGGATGGGATGAGTGTATGTTGTAGGATGGCTGGATGGTGTGGGATCAGTGGCTGTTGTGGGATGACTGTATTGTGTGGGATGAGTGGCTGTTGTGGGACGAGTGGATGGGATGGGATTAGTGGATGTTGTCAGATGGGTGGATGGGATGGGATCAGTAGGTGTTGCTGGATGGCTGGATGATGTGGGATCAGTGTTTGTTGTGGGATGGGTGGATTGTATGGGATGAATGATTGTTGTGGGATGGCTGGATTGTGTAGGTGTTGTGGGAATGGTGGATGCAGGGGAATGAATGGGTTTTGTGGGATGCGTGGATGCTGCGGGATCAGTGGGTGTTGTGGGATGGGTGGATGGTGTGGGATCAGTATGTGGTGTGGGATGGCTGGATTGTGTGGGATGGGTGGATGTTGTGGGATGAGTGGGTGGAATGGGATGAGTGGATATTGTCAGATGGGTGGATGGGGTGGGATCATTAGATGTTGTGGGATGGCTCGAAGATCTGTAATGAGCGGGTCTTGTGAGATGGCTGGATGGTTTGTGATCAGTAGATGTGGAGGGATGTCTGGATTGTGTGGGATCAGTGGGTGTTGTGGGAATGGTGGATGCAGTGGTATGAGTGGGTGTTGTGGGATTGCTGGATGGTGTGGGATGAGTGGGTGTTGTCGGATGGGTGGATGTTGTGGGATAGGTGGATGGGATGTGAAGAGTGGATGCTGTAAGACTCTTGGATGGTGTGCCGGATGGTTTGTGATCAGTAGGTGTTGTGGGATGATTGGATTGTGTGGGATCAGTGGGTGTTGTGGGATGAGTG
>NC_060150.1:53147329-53147973 GCF_021292245.1 Micropterus dolomieu | reverse complement strand
AGTGGGTGTTGTCGGATGGGTGGATGTTGTGGGATAGGTGGATGGGATGTGAAGAGTGGATGCTGTAAGACTCTTGGATGGTGTGCCGGATGGTTTGTGATCAGTAGGTGTTGTGGGATGATTGGATTGTGTGGGATCAGTGGGTGTTGTGGGATGAGTGGGTGTTGTGGGATGAGTGGATGCTGTTGGATGAGGAGGTGTTGTGGGAATCGTGGATGTACTGAGATGAGGGGGTGTTGTGGGAATAGTGGATGCAGTGGGATGAGTGGGTGTTGTGGGATGCGTGGCTGTTGTGGGATGGGTGGATGGGATGGGATGAGTGGATGTTGTCAGATGGGTTGATGCGGTTGGATCAGTAGGTGTTGTAGGATCAATGGGTGTTGTGGGATGAGTGGATGTTGTCGGATGGGTGGATGGGGTGGGATCAGTAAGTGTTGTGGGATGGCTGGATGGTGTGGGATGAGTAGGTGTTGTGAGATGGATGGATGTTGTGTTCCAGGTATTTGACATAGCTTGCCTCAGGGCACGCCGCAGCCTGGCATAGTGCCTGATTGCACTGACAGACTTGGTCAGGTGTGGAGGGCGGATGGGCGGCGTAGACCAGTTTTTTGATGGAGGCCCCCTGGTATGTGGCCAGATTGTGA
>NC_060150.1:53141780-53147309 GCF_021292245.1 Micropterus dolomieu | reverse complement strand
GTGGGATGAGTGGGTGTTGTGGGATGCGTGGCTGTTGTGGGATGGGTGGATGGGATGGGATGAGTGGATGTTGTCGGATGGGTGGATGTTGTGGGATAGGTGGATGGGATGTGATGAGTGGATTCTGTAAGACTCTTGGATGGTGTGCCGGATGGTTTGTGATCAGTAGGTGTTGTGGGATGATTGGATTGTGTGGGATCAGTGGGTGTTGTGGGATGAGTGGATGCTGTTGGATGAGGAGGTGTTGTGGGAATGGTGGATGTACTGAGATGAGGGGGTGTTGTGGGAATAGTGGATGCAGTGGGATGAGTGGGTGTTGTGGGATGCGTGGCTGTTGTGGGATGGGTGGATGGGATGGGATGAGTGGATGTTGTCAGATGGGTTGATGCGGTTGGATCAGTAGGTGTTGTAGGATCAATGGGTGTTGTGGGATGAGTGGATGTTGTCGGATGGGTGGATGGGGTGGGATCAGTAAGTGTTGTGGGATGGCTGGATGGTGTGGGATGAGTAGGTGTTGTGAGATGGATGGATGTTGTGTTCCAGGTATTTGACATAGCTTGCCTCAGGGCACGCCGCAGCCTGGCATAGTGCCTGATTGCACTGACAGACTTGGTCAGGTGTGGAGGGCGGATGGGCGGCGTAGACCAGTTTTTTGATGGAGGCCCCCTGGTATGTGGCCAGATTGTGATTAATTTGTCTTCAAGCTCAGCCAGGCCAAACAAGCCCCCATAGCCTGCTTTCTGTTTCTCCCTATTGTTGTGGTCTTCTACACTGGGTGTCAGCTGATTCACCTCACTGGTGTTAAACTCCGACCCCAGCTCCACATGACAGACAACTGAAGGCAGGGGAGAGAAGAGAGAAAACAAACTTATAAATCTTCTCCAAATGTTACACATTTTCAGCCACAAAAATTAAACGTTTGGACTGCTGGTTTCGCTAAATGAGAAATTGGTTTAATTCCTCCTCTAGGGAATATACATTTTCCATGCAATCACCCCTATAATTGTTCCACGCATGTAACCATTATGAAGGTGCTAGGGGAAAAGTCAGGAGGTCACTGAAGTCGTCAGGATTTTTCCTCTGGGGTCAAATTATCTTGGTACTTCATTGATCTGGATCAAAGTAGTGGACCAACAGACCAACAGTGCCATCCATAAAGCCATCCCAGATAGCAGAGGACACTGGGCCGGATCTGCCTTCATGCTGGCACATCCGCCGTACGTTCTCCCCCGTTATCCTGCCTCTAGACAGCGCATTGTCAGATAGCTGACTCACTGCGGACACCGGGCGGATTTGGGCATCGAACGCGCCTGTTTTAAAAATTCTTAACCGTCGCTGACCGTTATTCTCACAGACAGCAGAGCGCTTGCAGTGGGAATCGGCTGCTCTCTCTGAGGACACAAACACGGATTTAGCGGATTTATGGGCGTAAATTGGCAATTTACATCGGATATGTCATCCTTGGGAAGTTTACAGTCTTTCAGATTATTAAATCATATTAAACATTTAGGCAAAAATCCCTGAACCCTAAATAACGTTAGCTTTATTGATGTCAGTTCATGTTTTTTTCTTATTTGGCATTTTTCGTTTCTTCAACTTTGGTTATTGTAAAATTGGTATTAAATTTAATTCCGAGTGGCATTACTAAAAGTCTTACTAAAAGTAAAAGACACATATAACTTGTTTGCATTATACTGTGCTTTGCTGCAGCATACAGCTCATTCACAAGTGGTGCCAGTCTGATTTGGGGACTGCCTGCTTCTCACCTTTTCCTGCCGCCGCAGTAAAGTAAGTAATACTTGATTTAGCTGACTAAATTGGTATTTTGTCAAATACTGACAATGGTCCACTTTATTAATGATTTTAATAAATTTACATATTTTTTAGATGTAAGAAAGGAAATAACCACAGGGCTCTACAGTATGTGCATTTTGAGTGACAGTATGTGCATTTAGTGTGACAGTGTGAAAAATTATTTCAGTGCACTGAGCGACTTTTGAGTTTTGACAGCCATGATAGCAAAGCTCAGTCAAAGTCCTTATAAGCTCTAAATATCTCTGGGTAAATGTATACAACATTCAGATAGCGCCATTCCCCTTTTAGCTGACCATGTCACTGTTTTAAATGAGAAGTATTAAGTCATATGTGTTGTTGATAACAAACGTTAATTCAATGATTTAACTTGACCAACTCAGTGGACTGAGAATAACAGAATGAGACTTTCTCTACTAGTAAAACCATCAGCTATATACATACATGAATACATACATATTTCTTAGGTTTAGACTGATTTAAAAATTGGTTACCAAGGTCTTGGGAATAAAAAAAATCCAACTAACACTGGATTTATACCCGGTATGATAAAAAATAATAATAATTAAAAATGGACATTTTTTGTACTTTTTTAATTTTATTTTTAGACTTTCTCCCTGGAAGCCAGAGGGGCCACAACACAAAACGTGCCACATGGGACATCCTTGACCACATGTTCCATTATGATGTCGGGAAGAGGATAAATTGGATAGGGATCACTGAGAATAAAATCTTTATGCTAGATGGCATTGGAGACATTGTTCCAGTGTAAGTAATTGTAATTTACATGTACAACAATCTGAAGTCACACAGCATTCCTAGGCAGTATTCAAACTGGCATTAGCCCTACTTTAAAAGACACAACCATCTGGCAAAGCACTGAATTGGCCAAGATATGTGCAAATACACATTTCTCTGGACTCTGGAACTTGACTGTTACATTATGATTGTTGTTGTTATGCAAGAAAAAATACATTTTGGTAGTTTTCCAGAGTTGTTAAATCCTTTCTCATAGTATTATAAACAGTTTTGACATCTAATAAGCGCATCTTAAAACGCATGGATCTTTCACTCTAACCAGCTTTCCTGGGTGATATTTCATGGTCTTATCTGCACATGAGGACATGTCTCTGTTGGTTCCAGGTCATAGCCAAAAATATAGTTTATTACATAACCGCTTGTAACAATTTGTTTTTTGTCTCGATTAAATACTACGGTGAATAAATATAAAGTGTGATTAGGTGATCTTTAGAGATACAGTGAAGTGGGTTTTATTACACGGGAACAGAGCCAGGATGTTTCCACTGTTTTATTTCACCCCCAGTAGCTTTGAGCCATGTCCTGGCCCTACTCTGCCTGTGCTACCCCTAACCTCAACCATCCTAACCAACGGAAGAAATGAGTACTAGCCAATCACATAATGTGCTGTGCAAAGCTGGTGGGGAAGAAATATTAAGTGCGTTCGAGAGGACTGCAGCTGACTTTCGCCGACTTGATCAAGTCGATTTGGACACATTCTACCTGTGTGAGCTGAGATCAATGACTGATCTCGCAGCATTTGCAAAGGAAAATGCCATGAGACCAGCCAAAATTTGGTTCCAACTTTTTGCAGCTGCATCTCATGTGATACGGTGGCGTTTTGCAGTGCCAGCGAAAGTCGGACACAGTTTCTAACCAACATGCCTTATTATAAGTCCAGCATGCTTCAAGTTAAGTCAGCACTGCACAGCGCCACATGAATTATTAAATAAAAAATATATACCCCCCAAATTCATGGATATGCATTGCCAAGACGACCAGTACTATTAGTATCTTTCCTGAAATATGGCAGAATCTACAGTGTCTGCTGGTTGAGAGCCTGATAGCCTCAATAAGGTGGCCTGTTTTTTGCAGTACTGTAGAAAGTGTGACAAAAAGCCTGTCAATATTTAAATATGTATTGAATCAAGAAAATGTTAAAAGTTAAACTGTAAGTCATGGAGTCTAGTTTTTTGTTAGTTATTCGTAGGAATATTATGAGCAATTTCAACAGTAACTAATAGTAACTACATTATCAAACAAATGATATGCAAGCACACAAACACAGCCTCCAAAACACAACGGAGTAAAAACTAGTGAGAGTTATTTGAAATAGATTTACAAAAATACAGTCACAGACAAGAAGAAGATAAGTTTGGATCAGATGCAAGGCAAACAAGGAACTCCAGTAATATAAAGCTACCTAGTATAACATTTCGTATTATAAATCAACCCAAATAATCCAACTGTCCCGTCCAACTGTATTTTTAGGTATTCATGGCCATAAATCCTTCGCAAATGCTTTACATGCAAATATTATCATATAACGTTAAAGTGGACAAACATACAGCAAGTAATGTAACTACTGTTAGCTATGGTTGTGGTTTAACAAACTGTCGACACTGCTGTGGCAAAGCTAACAAAGCTAACCAATCAGGATCAGCCAAAAATGACAACAACTGGATAAAACAGTACTGACTTGTTTGCGTGAAACAGCAAAGCTAACGTTACTCATCTGTCGAGCAGAAACAGAGCAACCAACAGTGTCGGTTATTCCTTTCAAATCTCTGAGATTCCTCCAGCATAGAAATGCCTCACTAATGTTAACACAGGTCTTTGCTCTTACCTGGTCAGGGCTTTGTTGGAAAACCAGATTTTTTTTTTTTAGAACAAACACAAAATGGAGAGCTAATGAACGATAAGGAAATATTAGCTGAATTTGAAGACGCTTACTATTGCTTTATGCCAGGAAATAACTAATTAATCTATCTTAGTATTAATATAAGATAACTTCTTAGACATACAGTATTTTCAAACTAAAGCGTCCTCAATGACAAAAAAGAGTACTCAGGTTCAACCTGCCTATCCATTATTTTCTGTTGTTGGGAGAATTTGGGTTAGATTTTCTGATTTAAATTTTTGTTCTGATTTGCAGATTCAGAACCTGGAAGTAGACTTAAATAAGGAAATGGTGATACAATAAAGTAGTATTAATTGCCAACAGGGGAAAAGGGAAGGGGAATGGTGACGAGATTATCTTTCAGTGGAAGGCAGGTGGCAGTGGGTGAGGTGTAACGGCTGCTTGAGCAGGCAGGGAAAAAGAATGAAGCCGGCGTGGCTGGCGGTGAGCAGGCAGGTGGGCAAGCAGGCAAAGGAAAAAAACAAGTTACAACCAGAATCCAACAGACAAGCAACAAAGAAACTTTCTAACAAGAAGGTAGTTAGTTAGTTGGCCTGGTGGTACAACCACTCTGTACGATCCGGTGATGAATGAATGAAAGACAAGGGTTGCTAAACTGCTAGGATGATGAGCTGATGAGAAGATGTGTCTCATTGGTAGGCAACCAAGATCCAGAAGACAGGAGAGAGATCACCACGGCCAAAATCCACATGCACACACATACACACACACAGCCAGACAGACAAAGACATACAGGGTTGACTGGGGAAGGGAAACACAAAAGATGACCTATGGTCATGACAATATGACATTTTTGTCCAAATAATTCATGCAAATTGTAGTTGGATTCCGCACATTATACGATTGCAGGCAAATTTTCTCATGTTGCTGGATGTCTTCAGTTTACAATGTTCAAGGGTGTTTTTCATTTTCTTTTTTCAAAAAGCAGAACAGGTATAGATGAAAAACATCACATTCCAATATTTACCATTTAGACCAAAGGAAGAAAAAAAATTACT
>NC_060150.1:53135331-53141680 GCF_021292245.1 Micropterus dolomieu | reverse complement strand
AGCCTGATAGCCTCAATAAGGTGGCCTGTTTTTTGCAGTACTGTAGAAAGTGTGACAAAAAGCCTGTCAATATTTAAATATGTATTGAATCAAGAAAATGTTAAAAGTTAAACTGTAAGTCATGGAGTCTAGTTTTTTGTTAGTTATTCGTAGGAATATTATGAGCAATTTCAACAGTAACTAATAGTAACTACATTATCAAACAAATGATATGCAAGCACACAAACACAGCCTCCAAAACACAACGGAGTAAAAACTAGTGAGAGTTATTTGAAATAGATTTACAAAAATACAGTCACAGACAAGAAGAAGATAAGTTTGGATCAGATGCAAGGCAAACAAGGAACTCCAGTAATATAAAGCTACCTAGTATAACATTTCGTATTATAAATCAACCCAAATAATCCAACTGTCCCGTCCAACTGTATTTTTAGGTATTCATGGCCATAAATCCTTCGCAAATGCTTTACATGCAAATATTATCATATAACGTTAAAGTGGACAAACATACAGCAAGTAATGTAACTACTGTTAGCTATGGTTGTGGTTTAACAAACTGTCGATACTGCTGTGGCAAAGCTAACAAAGCTAACCAATCAGGATCAGCCAAAAATGACAACAACTGGATAAAACAGTACTGACTTGTTTGCGTGAAACAGCAAAGCTAACGTTACTCATCTGTCGAGCAGAAACAGAGCAACCAACAGTGTTGGTTATTCCTTTCAAATCTCTGAGATTCCTCCAGCATAGAAATGCCTCACTAATGTTAACACAGGTCTTTGCTCTTACCTGGTCAGGGCTTTGTTGGAAAACCAGATTTTTTTTTTTTAGAACAAACACAAAATGGAGAGCTAATGAACGATAAGGAAATATTAGCTGAATTTGAAGACGCTTACTATTGCTTTATGCCAGGAAATAACAAATTAATCTATCTTAGTATTAACATAAGATAACTTCTTAGACATACAATATTTTCAAACTAAAGCGTCCTCAATGACAAAAAAGAGTACTCAGGTTCAACCTGCCTATCCATTATTTTCTATTGTTGGGAGAATTTGGGTTAGATTTTCTGATTTAAATTTTTTGTTGTGATTTGCAGATTCAGAACCTGGAAGTAGACTTAAATAAGGAAATGGTGATACAATAGATAATCTTTCAGTGGAAGGCAGGTGGCAGTGGGTGAGGTGTAACGGCGGCTTGAGCAGGAAGGGAAAAAGAGCAGGCGGGCAGGCAGGCAGGCAAAGGAAAAAAACAAGTTACAACCAGAATCCAACAGACAAGCAACAAAGAAACTTTCAAACAAGAAGGCAGTTAGTTAGTTGGCCTGGTGGTACAACCACACTGTACGATCCGGTGATGAATGAATGAAAGACAAGGGTTGCTAAACTGCTAGGATGATGAGCTGATGAGAAGATGTGTCTCATTGGTAGGCAACCAAGATCCAGAAGACAGGAGAGAGATCACCACGGCCAAAATCCACATGCACACACATACACACACACAGCCAGACAGACAAAGACATACAGGGTTGACTGGGGAAGGGAAACACAAAAGATGACCTATGGTCATGACAATATGACATTTTTTTCCAAATAATTAATGCAAATTGTAGTTGGATTCCGCACATTATACGATTGCAGGCAAATTTTCTCATGTTGCTGGATGTCTTCAGTTTACAATGTTCAAGGGTTTTTTTCATTTTCTTTTTTCAAAAAGCAGAACAGGTATAGATGAAAAACATCACATTCCAATATTTACCATTTAGACCAAAGGAAGAAAAAAAATTACTCACACTTGCATAAGTAAATACGAATACAAAGCTATACAAAGAAAATAAAATTAAGTCAAAAGAGAGGGAGAGGGGCATGGGATTGGTATTGTTGCATACATGTTTAGTTAGGTATGTCTCCAAAACTTCTTTTTACTTTAACTTATGCGACAAACAGTTAATGACAATTGAGCAACTAAGGCACTAAGGGGAAGTCATATTGGTTTAAATTATATCTAAATGGTTCAGTCCAGGTTTCCCAGGAGCTTTTAAACTTGTTTTAAAACAAATTTTAATTTCTCCATCACAAAATATCATGAATCACATTATACAGTTACAACCAGAACTTACTCTTGGCCACTAAGTTCTCCATATTCTGTCGTTTGTGCTTTTCAGCCTTCACCATCAGTTTACCAATCGCCGTCATCAGTTGGTCCTTCAGTTCACATTTGGACACAAGTCTCCCTCCAGCCAGACTGCAGCCCAGCACTGCCAAGAGAAACACCTCAAGTACTCTCATCTTGACTCCAGTTATCATCTCTGAAGAAATAGCCGACGATAAATATATATACTAGTCTGCTGAGCCACTGGTGGCGAATCAGAGAGAACCTCATCTTTTCTCTCCTCAGATAAAGGCCGTTCCCTCTGCGTATAGAAAGGGGGTTGTGGTAGAGCGCAATGTTCTGCCAAATCTCACACTTAACTCTGGATTTCTGAGCTCTAAATCGGTCAAGGAGAAAAATTATCCCTCTACCTGAAAACATCTTTTCAGATTATCAGGTTACGCCTTCGTCCTGCTGAAAAGACCATGAAACTAAAACCAGATATGGTAAAACAGTTACCTAACTTCTCACATCAACTTACACCATTTCAGAGGATTGGGTGTCATTGCCAGCAGTGTGACAGCAGTGAACATAGAGTGTGTGTTAAATATGAGGCCATTAGTTTCCTGAGGACATTTATCGTATATATGTTAAGCTCAACAAAGGAAAGAACAATATCAACAGCAGCATAACAGCAACATGAAAGGTGTCCTTGAGTTTTATTAAAGGGCAAAATATAAATTTAAGCTTATTATTATTATTGTAATGTTGTTGTTGTTGTTGTCATTATTATTATTATCAATTAACATTTCAGTTTTTCAGTGGGATGAAGGTAGTCATGTCAGCACAGCAATGCAAAGTAACATTTTCAATTACTGTACTACTAATTAATTTGTGTAATTATGTTTGGACTTCTTTAGTAACCATATCTCCGACAAAATATGTTTATATACTACAGGGGTTTAAATCTGCACTTCTGCCAGATTTGTCCCTCTGGAGAAGGAAGGTTCTCTCTCCTTAGCTGTAAAATATATGCTCAGAAATGTTTTGGACAGGTGCTTACTCTTAGCTAGGGGGGTCTTTTATCATTTTATCACCCCATATTTAGCCCTCCATGTTAGGACTGTCTCACCAAAATCAGCAGCCTGGTCTCATTTTGTGGTTGTAATATCCAGTAATTAAACAGCTCTTTATTAATTTGCAAAATTAGATAATAGCTGTATTTTCACCATTTTGTTACAATTGTCTTAAATAAAATAATTTTACTGATTTAGAGGGAAGGTGTTGCAGTTTTTTTCCTAAGTTATAGGGGAATATCCAAAGAAAATAATTATAATTAAAAATAAAATGAAGAACACAGGAGAGTGTAAAGCACAAGGCGGGCATTCAATTCAGCCCCCCACCCCACCCCATTCAGTTTCATACAGTTAAATAGAAGACTTTTGACATGTTCAGTTAACTTGTTGGGAACTCAATCATGCTGCCTACTTTAAAAACATGATATTTATGGGATCATTTCAAGTTTTTCGATTATTGAACTGCGCATTGTGTGGAAATTCCTTCATCAGTCCACACTGTGACACTTTTTTCCACAATGCTTTAGGAAATACTTTTTCTGGATTTTAGACACATAAATACAAGTGCAACATGCTTCCCTTTAATATTGTCATGTGATAGTTACTGCACTAAATTGAGGTTAAGAGCATTCAGCAAAGTACTCAGAGGCATCCTGATCACTGCACTCTTGCTGGAAGATGAACCTGCAAATAAACAGAAGAGATCAACATGACTTAAGGCATGCAAATGTTGTTTTTTGTAGTTAAACTGACTGTATTGTATTTAAACAGCACATAACCAAAACAGAACAAACAGATGAAGATAACAACTTACATTCTGCTCAACTCCTTCAAGTGGTGCACCCCAGAACCTTTTGCACTGTGAAATATTCAGAAAAAAATATTAACAGCATTAGGGTTTATAGTAGTTCCTATTTGAATCTCTCTCTCTGGACTTGAAGGCTAACTTTGGTGTTTTTAAACCTGGACCCTGTTTTCCTATGTGTTTGTGTTTGTGTGACTGATTGGGCCAATGAAACAGGGCAACCTAATCCTTGTGGGCAATTGCACTCCTTCAAAGTACGTCCACTAAGTGCTTGTTTTTGCCACCGACAGGTAGAGGTCGACCGATTAATCGTAAAAAAAGTAAATTAACTGTTTTATCAATGGAGTCTGGTGACTTTGTCAAAAGCGATATCAGGACTGTTTCTTTAAAGAAAAGGTCTGTCTCTGTCAGACACTTATAATGTATTAACAATCTGAGCCTGTATGTGTCAAAAACAAGCACGAGGTGCAACTGCCAACAAGTATTATGTTGCAGACCTGACAGAAAAAACATGGGAAAATTTGGTCCAAGTTGAATAATACAGATGTTACCCTCTTTATTCAGGCTACAACCCAAAAAGTGACATCACAGACATCAGTTAACAACTACAAAACACAAGGTACTTAGGCAGCCAATAGGTTTAGACACAAACCATCCCGCAGCAACACCATTTTGCATATATATCTATTCTCATATCTGACTCTGTATACTATCAAACATCCAGCTTGCCATACACATACGGATAGTTGGAGTTAAAGAAAGAACCTCCTGACATTCAGTGAAGAGATTCTCTGACATCAGAGATACAAACAGAAGAAGATTCTGAGCAAATAGACAGACACAGTGATCACTGTGGCCACTGCACAACAGGTAAGGCAGAGTCAAAGATGCATCTCCTTAAACAAACGTCCATGTGTGACGAGTTGGGAGTGAGAATATGTTGGCCAGGCAATCCCAGCCATACAACCAAGGAGGAGGTCTGCAACACCACTTATCCCCCACTTACAAGGCTGTCTTTTCATCCCTTCTCAGGTGATTAAACAAATGCTCACAATTGGCCTCATGTGACAATGCCGACAATGATCATTCAGACTAGGCATCATGTGTCTCCAACAAACATAAAGACTGCGGTTAGCTATTCAGCACCTTGATAATGACCCCACAGAGGTGAAATAGCTGGGATTCCCTGCCAGTCAGACAGAAGTGAAGAAGCCTCTCGAATGAGAGGTGAAACGTCTTCGAGTATCTTCAACAAGTCCAGTTTCCCTTGATTTTAACCTGCCTTGGGTAACTATGACCTGGATGAGAATCTTCAAAGACATCTTCCTCTTAAAATGTGACAAATACAAAAATATCAGATTGCATGTGTGTTTGTATGTCGCGAATCCTCTGCCGTGATGAGTGTTTGTGTGTGTTTGTTCTTTGTCGATGGTTTACGTGCTGGGTGCTTGGTGTGTTTTTGTTTTGTATTGTGGTATGCTGTGTCCCTCTCCAGGCAGTAGCCTACTTAAGGAGCAGCCAGGACCGTTGTGAAGTATTGAGTATGCTATCGCTCTCCAGCCAGTTTGTTAATAATTTAGCCTTATGCTGCCTGTCAGTTTCAGCCTGCCTGAGCTGTTTGCTTCCTGTCTGTTTGTGCCCACAACTTAACTGTGTGTCTCTGTCTCAGCAATCATCCCTGGAAACTCTGTCCTGGAAACCCCTTCCTGGAACCCAGGCCAATTAGCCCACACTACCGGAAAGCCAGTGTTTGGATCTAACCTCTCTCCAAGCCCGCCAGGTGGATGCTGTAGACCCATTGTTTAATGTAGGCTGCTCGACGGCACGTCGCTGCCTTGCATGGTGCCAAAATGTGATTAAAGGGTCCTTACGCTCATCCAGTTGTGATTGGTGGGTGGTGTAGGCCAGGTTGTTGATGAAGGTTCTCTGGTCTGGGGTCGGATTGTGATTAAAGGGTCTTCACGCTTGGCCAGACCAAACGAGCTCTCAAAGCCTTCTTCCTGTTTCTCCATACTGTGATGGTCTTCCATCCCGGACGTCAGCTGATTCACTACACTGGTGTTAAAATCCGACACCAGCTCCACGTGACATACGACTGAAGTCAGGGGAGAAAATAGAGAAACAAATTTTTGTCTTTTTGACTCCAAATGTCACACTTTTTCAGCCACACTTCCAAAAACTACTTCATGGTCACCAGAGTAACAAACAAACATCATTTGATAGCCATACAGAATTTTCAAACTGGAGCGTCTTCAACAACAAAGAATAGAGTAATAAGCTTCAACCTGTTTATCCCTTATTTTCTGTTGTTGGGAGTATTTGTTTTGGATTTGGAGTTTTGGCCAAATAATTAATGCAAATAATGTTTGGCTTCTGC
>NC_060150.1:53127578-53135311 GCF_021292245.1 Micropterus dolomieu | reverse complement strand
GTGTCCTTGAGTTTTATTAAAGGGCAAAATATAAATTTAAGCTTATTATTATTATTGTAATGTTGTTGTTGTTGTTGTCATTATTATTATTATCAATTAACATTTCAGTTTTTCAGTGGGATGAAGGTAGTCATGTCAGCACAGCAATGCAAAGTAACATTTTCAATTACTGTACTACTAATTAATTTGTGTAATTATGTTTGGACTTCTTTAGTAACCATATCTCCGACAAAATATGTTTATATACTACAGGGGTTTAAATCTGCACTTCTGCCAGATTTGTCCCTCTGGAGAAGGAAGGTTCTCTCTCCTTAGCTGTAAAATATATGCTCAGAAATGTTTTGGACAGGTGCTTACTCTTAGCTAGTGTTTCATTTGTTCAAATATTGGGGGGGGGGTCCTTTATCATTTTATCACCCCATATTTAGCCCTCCATGTTAGGACTGTCTCACCAAAATCAGCAGCCTGGTCTCATTTTGTGGTTGTAATATCCAGTAATTAAACAGCTCTTTATTAATTTGCAAAATTAGATAGTAGCTGTATTTTCACCATTTTGTTACAATTGTCTTAAATAAAATAATTTCACTGATTTAGAGGGAAGGTGTTGCATTTTTTTTCCTAAGTTATAGGGGAATATCCAAAGAAAATAATTATAATTAAAAATAAAATGAAGAACACAGGAGAGTGTAAAGCACAAGGCGGGCATTCAATTCAGCCCCCCACCCCACCCCATTCAGTTTCATACAGTTAAATAGAAGACTTTTGACATGTTCAGTTAACTTGTTGGGAACTCAATCATGCTGCCTACTTTAAAAACATGATATTTATGGGATCATTTCAAGTGTTTCGATTATTGAACTGCGCATTGTGTGGAAATTCCTTCATCAGTCCACACTGTGACACTTTTTTCCACAATGCTTTAGGAAATACTTTTTCTGGATTTTAGACACATAAATACAAGTGCAACATGCTTCCCTTTAATATTGTCATGTGATAGTTACTGCACTAAATTGAGGTTAAGAGCATTCAGCAAAGTACTCAGAGGCATCCTGATCACTGCACTCTTGCTGGAAGATGAACCTGCAAATAAACAGAAAAGATCAACATGACTTGAGGTATGCAAATGTTGTTTTTTGTAGTTAAACTGACTGTATTGTGTTTAAACAGCACATAACCAAAACAAACAAACAAACAAACAGATGAAGATAACAACTTACATTCTGCTTAACTCCTTCAAGTGGTGCGCCCCAGAACCTTTTGCACTGTGAAATATTCATAAAAAAATATTAACAGCATTAGGGTTTATAGTAGTTCCTATTTGAATCTCTCTCTCTGGACTTAAAGGCTAACTTTGATGTTTTTAAACCTGGACCCTGTTTTCCTATGTGTTTGTGTTTGTGTTTGTGTGACTGATTGGGCCAGTGAAACAGGGCAACCTAATCCTTGTGGGCAATTGCACTCCGTCAAAGTACGTCCACTAAGTGCTTGTTTTGGCCACCAACAGGCTCAGGCTTTTATTAAGTGTCTGACAACATTATAGAAAGGATCCCTACAGAGCAAGAAGTTTTTATCAAAGTAAATTAACTGTTTTATAAATGGAGTCTGGTGACTTTGTCAAAAGCGATATCAGGACTGTTTCTTTAAAGAAAAGGTCTGTCTCTGTTAGGATCCTTTCCTCACTGTTGTCAGACACTTATAATGTATTAACAATCTGAGCCTGTCTGTGTCAAAAACAAGCACGAGGTGCAACTGCCAACAAGTATTATGTTGCAGACCTGACAGAAAAAACATGGGAAAATATGGTCCAAGTTGAATAATACAGATGTTACCCTCTTTATTCAGGCTACAACCCAACAAGTGACATCACAGACATCAGTTAACAACTACAAAACACAAGGTACTTAGGCAGCCAATAGGTTTAGACACAAACCATACCGCAGCAACACCATTTTGCATATATATCTATTCTCATATCTGACTCTGTATACTATCAAACATCCAGCTTGTCATACACATACGGATATTTGGAGTTAAAGAAAGAATCTCCTGACATTCAGTGAAGAGATTCTCTGACAGATAATCTCGTCACATCAGAGATACAAACAGAGGAAGATTTTGAGCAAATACAGACAGTGATCACTGTGGCCACTGCACAACAGGTAAGGCAGAGTCAAAGATGCATCTCCTTGAACAAATGTCTATGTGTGACGAGTTGGGAGTGAGAATGTGTTGGCCAGGCAATCCCAGCCATACAACCAAGGAGGAGGTCTGCAACACCACTTATCCCCCACTTACAAGGCTCTCTTTTCATCCCTTCTCAGGTGATTACAAATGCTCACAATTGGCCTCATGTGACAATGCCGACAATGATCATTCAGACTAGGCATCATGTGACTCCAACAAACATAAAGACTGTCGTGACAACAGTGAGGAGCACTAAAGAACCAAGCGGTTAGCTATTCAGCACCTTGACAATGACCCCACAGAGGTGAAATAGCTGGGATTCCCTGCCAGTCAGTCAGAAGTGAAGAAGCCTCTTGAATGAGAGATGAAACGTCTTTGAGTATCTTTGAACAAGTCCAGTTGCCCTTGATTTTAACCTGCCTTGGATAACTATGACCTGGATGAGAATCTTCAAAGACATCTTCCTCTTAAAATGTGACAAATACAAAAATATCAGATTGCGTGTGTGTTTGTATGTCGCGAATGCTCGGCCGTGAAGAGTGTTTGTGTGTGTTTGTTCTTTGTCGATGGTTTACGTGCTGGGTGCTTGGTGTGTTTTTGTTTTGTATTGTGGTGTGCCGTGTCACTCTCCTGGCAGTACTCGAGGGGCGTGCCTATCTCTGGCTTCTCACATACATCTGAAGTCGTCACCACACCTGCTCCGCATCCACTCTCCCGCAGTAGCCTACTTAAGGAGCAGCCAGGACCGTTGTGAAGTATTGAGTATGCTACCGCTCTCCAGCCAGTTTGTTAATAATTTATCCTTATGCTGCCTGTCAGTTTCAGCCTGCCTGAGCTGTTTCATTGTCTGTTTGTGCCCACAACTTAACGGTTTGTCTCTGTCTCAGCAGTCATCCCTGGAAACTCTGTCCTGGAAACCCCTTCCTGGAACCCAGTCCAATTAGCCCACACTACCGGAAAGCCAGTGTTTGGATCTAACCTCTCTCCATGCCTGCCAGCCAGCCTCTCTCAGGATCAACCCCCCTGGACTTCCTCCACTCTCGCCTGCCGGCTCCCACCTATTGCACATTTCACTGATTGTTTAATTAAACAGTTTAAACTCTTCTTCTTGTCCGATGTGCTTCTGGGTTCCCCTCAGAATCCTGACAGTGTATGTCTGTGTAAGAAATTGAGTGATCTGCTGTTGCAGTATGATGAGGTGAAGTATTAAAATATATATTTGCCAAACTTGGTGCAGGTGGTAGAAGTTGCTGAAGTTGTCTCTACACTGGATTCCTGTCTGTGAAATAACTTATTTTAATATACTGCAGTTGCTTTATAAAGTTCTGAATGGTTTAGGGACAAAATACATCTTCTGCTACAATTTTCATATAAATCCAATTTGTTCCTGCTGCCTGTAGGTGGCACAGTGACTATAACTCCTGATTGGCATGTAGATGTCCTTAGACGAGGACTCCTTTCAAATTGGAAAAGATCTGACAATGTGGAGTTTAGTCAACACAGTTACCATTTCAAAATATTGAACCAGTTAGTACTCCTACTAATGTCGGAACAGCGTAATTCGCTTCATTGGCAAGGCATCGCCAAATCCTAAAAGATGGTGCACTTTAGCATTGCACAGGTCACGAAGGATGTGAATGGCAAATTATTTCACATTTAATTCAAAATGGCAAATGGTTGGGTTTAGCATGTAGCATTGAACGATGATGCTAAAAGGCTACCCAGAGCGCCAAGGGGTCTTAAACAAGCATCCATATGTGACGACTTGGGAGTAATACCAGGTTGCCAGAGCACATATACTGAGAATAGACTTTTCAGTGAAGTTTGTAGACAGTTAAATTTGAGATGAACAGTATTTGCATTTTCATAGATTATGGATTCTTCAGTGATTGAAGGTAATGTAATTTCTGGCCACATTCTACAAACAGCATTTCACCTCCTCCCCCTGTCCCTAGGGATAGACTGAAACCAGGAAAACTGTTAAAAATGTATGTAAAAACATAAATCAGCTGCAAATGAGGCAACTGCGGTTATTGTAAATAAAGTCAACATAAATCAACAAACTATTTTAAAAATAAGTTTCTGCGCATGTTTTCTAGCATTTGATGCACCTTGTGAGTCCAAGAAGAAATTTAAAAATGAACTTACATCAGGTGGTTGAAGATGTAGTTCATGTTAAATGTCTGAGGTGTGACATAAACACACTCCACATACAAACACACATAATTGGTGCATAGATTACTAGTAGAGTACAACTAACATCTGGAGAGTCGGTACATTGGCTGTTTGGGCCGAATAAACAGTCAAATTCAAATAATGCTGGGCTAAAAAAGACATTCAGTCTGCTCACACCTTTGGTTGTTGTGGGATGAGTGGTGGTTGTGGGATGAGTGGATGCTGTTGAATGGGTGGATGTTGTGAGATCAGTGGGTGTTGTGGGATGGGATGATGGAATGGGATCAGTGGGTGTAGTGAGATAGGTGGATGCTGTAGACCCATTGTTTAATGTAGGCTGCTCAACGGCGCATCGCTGCCTTGCATGGTGCCAAAATGTGATTAAAGGGTCCTTACGTTCATCCAGTTGTGATTGGTGGGTGGTGTAAGCCAGGTTGTTGATGAAGGTTCTCTGGTCTGGGGTCGGATTGTGATTAAAGGGTCTTCACGCTTGGCCAGACCAAACGAGCTCTCAAAGCCTTCTTCCTGTTTCTCCATACTGTGATGGTCTTCCATCCCGGACGTCAGCTGATTCACTACACTGTAGTTAAAATCCGACACCAGCTCCACGTGACATACGACTGAAGTCAGGGGAGAGAATAGAGAAACAAATTTTTGTCTTTTTGACTCCAAATGTCACACTTTTTCAGCCACACTTCCAAAAACTACTTCATGGTCACCAGAGTAACAAACAAACATCATTTGATAGCCATACAGAATTTTCAAACTGGAGCGTCTTCAACAGCAAAGAATAGAGTAATAAGCTTCAACCTGTTTATCCCTTATTTTCTGTTGTTGGGAGTATTTGTTTTGGATTTGGAGTTTTGGCCAAATAATTAATGCAAATAATGTTTGGCTTCTGCACGTTATAAGATTGTAAACACATTTTCATGTGTAGCTTGATGTCTTCAAGTTCAAGGTTATTTTCCCCAATTTCTTTTTTGTAAAAAGCAGTACAGGTATACATGAAAAATATTGCATTCCCATATTTAGCATTTAGACCAAAGGGAATGAAGAAATGTATACAGTATATACCATAAAGTCATGCATATCTAAATATACTTTACCTCCACATATAAATGAATACATTGTGCATCCACACATATACATGTGAACATGTACAAAAATAAAATATTGAAATAAAATAAAATTAATGCAAAAGAGAAGAGGGACATGCATGGGGTGGACTTGCCACATACACAGAGGTGGAAAGTAACGAATTACAATTACTCACATTACTGTAATTGAATAGTTTTTTTGTGTATGCCTACTTGTACTTTTTAAAGTAGTTTTTGTAAATCTGTAATTTTACTTTTACTTAAGTATGTTTTGTTTAAAGTTTCAATCACATCAATTACTGAGTAAAAAAAGTGCAAAAAAAAACTCACGTACAAATGCTGTATTGAGTTGCTGCTAATGCAAACTGAACATTTCCTGCTGCTTCAGCTTCACATTAAAAGCATTCTGTTCCGCCACAGTTTCTTAACTTCTCATTATAACATAAAATGTCATTGTTTTTCGCCATTGATTTGGCCAAGTATCTGTCAAACAAACTAAAATTGAAATCACGATATGTCTTTGTTCCCTTAGGCCTAATAAATCGCAAAAGACTGCAATTTAATTAAATAAGTATAATACCTATAAATAAGATATTAAATCAATATAAATAAGTTATTTTAGGAGTTTAAAAAAGTAACTTTTACTCTAAGTAAATTTTAAATTAGCTACTACTTAGTAGATTTTTATACCTGTATTTTTACTTGCATTTAAGTAAAGGTTCATCAAAGTAATAGTACTTTTATTTAAGTAGAATGTTTTTGTACTCTTTCCACCTCTGCACGTACATGTTCAGTTGATTATGCCTTCAAAATGTATTTTTATATTAAGTTAAGAAATAACACAACAGCTAATGACAATTGAGCAGCTAAAGCACGAGGGGAAGTCTTATTGGTTTAAATCAGATCTAAATCCAGTCCAAGATTCACAGGAGCTCTTAAACTTGTTTTAAAACAAATGTTAATTTCTAATATCACAAAATAATATGAATCACATTATACAGTTATACAATTTTTCATCCATTACTTACTTGGAATTAACAACATTTTTAAACATTTATTTTCAACCATGAATAGGCTTCAGTGTTTCAAATGTAAAAGTAACAAACAGGACTTACTCTTGGCCACTTAGTTCTCCACTCTGTCCTTTTTCAGCCTTCACCATCAGTTTACCAAACGCAGTCATCAGTTGGTCCTTCAGTTCACATTTGGACACAAGTCTCCCACCAGCCAGACTGCAGCCCAGCACTGCTAAGAGAAACACCTCAAGTACTCTCATCCTGACTCCAGATATCATCTCTGAAAACATGCCTGACATGATAAATATATATATATATATATATATATATACTGTCTGCAGAGCCACCTGTGGCAGATCAGAGAGAACTTAATCGTTTGTTCTCCTCAGATAAAGGCAATTCCCTCTGCATATAGAATTGTGGCTCTGGAAGAGCACAATGTTGTACCAAATATCATGCCTGGCTCTGGGTTTCTGAGCTCTATATAGGTCAAACAGAAAAATGATGCATCTACCTGAAGACATCTTTTCAGGTTTACAGGTCACGCCTTTGTCCTGTTGAAAAGAACATGAGACTAAAACCAAATATGGTGAAACTGTTTCTTCCCACGTCAGCATATAACATTTCAGAGTATTGGGTGTCAGTGCTGGCAGCGTGGCAGCACTGAACATAGAGTGTGTGTTAAATATGAGGCCATTAGTTTCCTGAGGACAGCTATCGTATATGTTAAACTCAACAGTAACAATAGCAAGAGCTGCAAAACAGCAACAACATCCTTTCAGTTTCAGTGATTAAGTTTTCCATGAAGGGTCCAATAATGTGAACTGTGATCTGGGCAATAAATCGCAATTGAGCATTAAGGTTTGCAGTGTGAAAGTAGCCTTATAGTTCCCCTTCGAGGGAACTCGAACTGCGTCGGTTACGACACTATGGGAACGCCTCTAGGCGAAGCAGGTCTGAACGTGAATGAAATCACTCCAATCCTATTGGCTTGTTGCTAGAACGGTAAGGTGTGACGGAATAACCGGAGGAGTATAAAGCACACCTGTACACACTCATCATTAGCTTTTTTCTATTCAGCAGGCGCTCTGTATGTTGTTTGAAGAAAGCTCCAGTCCTACAAGCAGTGTGTCTTACCTGAAGAAGAAGTCTACCAGCATGTCCGGCAACCAGATGTACAGAAGGTGTGTTTTTTCTTGCCCTCGGTACATCACGGATGGAGATTCTCATGAGATGTGTGTCTCATGTTTGGGGATGGAGC